>NC_090838.1:17583257-17886287 GCF_028021215.1 Eschrichtius robustus
GGGCAGAAGACCTATGGGGTACAAGTTACAGGCCAGTAATCCCAGGAGGACCAGGGAGGGTTTAGTCAGCTTTTAGAGGCAGAAACCGACCTAAAATGGAAAAGGAGAGGATTCTTGTCAAAGTCCCAGGCTCTTATATGAGCTTCAACACTCATTTCTGGGTCTGTTACCAGAGTGGCCAAATGAAACGTTTCCATTTCTAAGATTTCCTTTCTATAAGGTAAAGCAACTGTTTTTCCTGGTTATAATTCACATTTAAGGAAAAAATACTCTGTAAGTACCAGCTATTATTTTAAGTGCATGATCATTTTAACCATTAAGATATTTTATTTCCTTGTGAAAGTACTTATAGAAGAATGATTTTTAAAAAAAGTTTTCAAAGCTTCCAAGTTCAGCTCCTCCCACCCTATCCTTTGGCCTGTGAATCCAGAAGCGAAGGTATGTACACTAGCTTGGAAATTGAAAAATCTGCTAGATATTCAAAGACTCATAGGTCTAGGGTAATTTTACACTGGGACAAAGACTGTTATGTGTTTTCTAATCACTCATATGACCTAAGTCCAAAAGATTTGACAAATACTATATGGGTTATTTACTTTCTTCATCTTAGTGTCTGACCTATAATTATCATTTGAACATATTGTAAACTTGGTTATTTTTGCCTTTCACTTTCAAAAGGGATTGACACAATAAATTTTCTCTATCAGGCACTTAATGGCCAATTCTGCTAATATTTTTTGCACTTAGTCCTAATTCTAAGTGTCATGGGAAACCTTTCAGATATTATAACATTTAGAAGTTATATATCTGGTGGCATAGTGATTTTAAGATAGTTTGTAAGGCAATACAGTGTTATAGTCTCTTATAGGGACTGAGGACATTCCCTTTGAGTAGATTGCTAAAATGATTAAAAATGTTTTTCCATTATAAAGTTTAAAGAGATAATTTTGTTCACCATGGAAAAGTATGGTAAAACAGGGGCTAAATGTGGTTTATGTACATGATTACTTACATCAAAAAATGTCCAAAAGTCAAAGTTAAGATTAAAATAAACCTTAGAGTTCCAATCCCTGTAGGTTAAGGTTTTAAAATTATCCTCCTCAATCATAGTGATGATAGATAAAATGTAAGATAAATATATTTTCTAAATAGCTCTAGTTCAAAACAAGTTAAACAATTCCAGGGGCCAGAAATAGAATAATAAATCAAAGGCCAAAGCTATTGTTCTGACAGTTGCCAAGTCTGGAATCTGGCAGGCCTGGCCAGAGTTCCAATCAGGTAAAGGGAACAAAAGGGTCTCTTACAAAAACGGGAATCAGAGCTGGAATTAGTGACTGAGTGGGGCTTCCATCCCCTCTAGGGTACCTAAACACACACACACGCACATAGCCTGTGATCTAATACTTTCTAGAATAATAAAGTAAATTTTAAAATGACTTAATAATTTTAGCTCTGACATGTAAAGAGCTTAGAAGTTGTCACTTCCACCCTTACACCAACAAGAAAGCTGGACCAACAGAAAATCAACACTTTTCTTGGACCCACCAACTGAGGCTGCAGGGCAAACCTCCAGCCTGAAGTCTGTGGAGCGAGATCAATCCAATGTCATAGGAACTGAGTGACATCTGCTTACCTGGAGCAGAAGCCACCAGAGTGATACACTGGCAGGACTACGCAAATGGTAATACTGAAGAACAGCTGAAGACCAAGTGCAGACTAGTGTGAGAGTGAGAAACTCCAGCGGTGGGGGTCCGGTCTAAGGGGGGATGGCCCATAGTGTCACGGGCTTCACCTCCAGGAGCCCCACCAGCTGCTCACAGTGAAGAGCCTAGAAAGATCCCTGTTGGCTCTACTGGGGGGAAGGGAAGATTAATCATTGTGAAGTGCACCGAGAGCATTCTTCACAAAAGATGTCTATATCCTAGGGTAAACAATTTTTATGAGTCATAGCCCACCTCTGGGAAGGTCATTTCTGATAGTCCAACTCCTTTTACTCTTCCTGTTTTACCGAAGAGAAGGAGCAAGAAAACACTGGCGAAAGTCACAGTCCAGGGACACAGGCCCATTGAAAGACTGAGATTTAATCGTAATACTGGAGAATGCCTCACTTTACCACATCAACAGGGCTCCAGTATAATAATGGTGGATTACAACTGAAAGAGCTGTAAGACATAGATTCTATCAGAGAAGGACGACTTAGCAAATCCCAAAGTCAAGAGCAGAAACAAAAAACAAGGACACTAGAGTAATTTGAACCTCAGTCACCTACAGCCACAGCGAACATTAAACGCAGCCAAGGGCTTCCCTGGTGGCGCAGTAGTTGAGAATCTGCCTGCCAATGCAGGGCACACGGGTTCGAGCCCTGGTCTGGGAGGATCCCACATGCCGCGGAGCAACTGGGCCCGTGAGCCACAATTACTGAGCCTGCGCGTCTGGAGCCTGTGCTCCGCGACAAGAGAGGAAGGGAGAGTGAGAGGCCCGCGCACCGTGATGAAGAGTGGCCCCCGCTTGCCACAACCAGAGAAAGCCCTCGCACAGAAGCGAAGACCCAACACAGCCATAAATAAATAAAAATAAATTTAAAAAAACGCAGCCAATTCCTTGTCAGATTAACATAAAACCTTACACTACAGGCCTATACCTCAGTTCCTATTACCCAATACATTGTGTCCGGCTTTCAACAAAAAATTGCAAGGCATGCAGAAAGGCAAACACTTACATGCACCATCTGAAAAGGCAAAGCGAATATCAGAACCAGAATTAGATATGACACAGATATTGGGATTATTAGGCAGGGAATCTCAAATAACTAAGATTAATATGTTAAGGGCTCTAAAGGAAAACTTAGATAACATACAGTGTTAGAAGAGAGATGGAAACTCTAAGGATAATTAAAGTGAATCCACACCCAAACATTTCTTAGTGAAACTTCAGAAGCTTAGGTGAAAGTTCACAATATTACAGAGAATATTAAAAGGTATCAGAGGGAAAGACATTTTTAACTCAATAGGAAGACAAAGTCACAGCAGACTTTAGTTACACTAGATGCCAGAACAGAAAGGAATTGGAAGGAAGTAACCTGAAGGAAAATAATTATCAGTCTAAAATTTCATGTCCAGCCAAACTTTTAATCAAGAGTTGGGGTTAAATGAGAACTTTCTGATGCATACCAATACAAAAGGAAACATCCCACCCCACCCGCAGACATTCACAGAAACCGCAATTAATTGATGCTTTTTAGTAAAAAGGAAAACAAACATAGGAGTAGGGATTAGAAGGAAAAAATGGCTAGCAAAGAAATGGTAAACTATGCAAATAATTCTAATTAATGTCTTGAGGGTAGGCATTATAATAGTAACTATTTTATGATGAAAATGTGGATGTTGTAATATTCTACGTTGAAACAATAAGCATGATCAGGGTTACTGAATGGGTAAAACGTGCTGTTTTTGCCTTATCTGGAGGAGGATGAAGATATATACTTATCATAGACATGATTTTTAACAAGTTATAGCTAAGAGTGACCATTAGACATTTAAACATAATAGGAAAAATATAGAAAAGTTAGTAACATTTGAACAAAAAATGGGAAAAAAGAGAAAAATAAAGTAAAAAGTATGGTTAACAAAAAAAAGAAAAAAAGGAATGATAGAAATAAATGGAAATACATATTTAATTGCAACAAATAAAACAATTACTGTCACATTAAGGCAATGAATCACTAAGACAAAAACATTTTTGGAAAACAAAATGACGTAGAAAGATTGAAAATAAATGGATAGAAATAAATATATCAGAAAAATAGCAACCAAAATAAAACTTGTATAGCAATATTAATATCAAAGAGAATTTAAGGAAAACATCATTAGAGATAAGGAAGAACGCTAATTAAAAATAAATGGCAAACACATGAGTATTTAACAATCAGGAACTTAGGTGTTAGGAAACCCTTGTACACTGTTGATGGGAATGTAAATTGGTACAGCCACTGTGGAAAACAGTATGGAGATTTCTCTAAAACCTAAAAATAGAACTACCATATGATCTAGCAATTCTACTCTGGGTACACATCATAAGAAAAGGAAAAAACTAATTTGAAAAGATACATGCACCCCAATGTTCATAGCAGCATTATTTATAATAGCCAAGATATGGAAGCAACCTAAATGCCCATCAACAGATGAATGAAAAAAGGTGTGTTATATACATAAAATGGAATACTACACATCCTTAAAAAAGAATGAAATTTTGCCATTTGCAACATGAATGGACCTGGAGGGTATTATGCTTAGTGAAATAAGTCAGAGAAAGATGAATACTGTATGTTATCACTTATATGTGGAATCGAAAGAATAAAACAAACTAGTGAATATAATAAAAAGAAACAAACTTACAGATATAGAAAACAAACTAGTGGTTACCAGTGGGGAGAGAGATGGGGGGAGGGGCAAGATGGGGCAGAGGATTAAGAAGTATAAACTACTATGTATAAAATAAATAAACTATAAGGATATACTGTACAACACAGGAAATATAGCCAATATTTTATAATAACTGTAAAAAATTAAAAATAATGAAAAAATTTTAAAGAACTTTTTCAGCTTTTTTCGGCGTCTCCTAAATATTACTAGGAAAAAACTGACAGAATTCAAGATGAAATTGACAAAATTGTGGCAGGTTTTTTACATTTCTATTAGAAATTTTTCTACCAGAAAGGCTAGAAATAAAGAGCAACAGAATTAGCAAGAACGATCTACAAAGAACCTTGGTATACAAGAAATATTTACAAAAGTTGAATAAGTACTAGTCCATAAAATACTTCTTAAAACATTTCAAATAACTGATATCACACTAGATATGAGCTCTGTCCACAGTACAAAAAATTAGGAATTAGTAGTAAGTGATAGTCCCCTAAAAACCTTATATACTCTTAAATAACTAATGGATTTAAGAGGCAAACACAATGAAACTTATAAAATATTTACAGCCCAATGACAATACATGAACTACACATCAACACCCGTGGGGTGTAGCATAAGTGGAACTAGAGATCCATTATAGTATTAAAAGCACCTTTTAAAAAGAACTATTAAAAATAAATGAGTTAAGTATTCAATTCAAGAAGCTAGAAAAATAGTATGAACCAAAAAAATGAAGAAGAAAGGAAATAATATGGATAAAGGCATGAATTAATAAAAAGAGAAAATTTGAGATAATCAGAAAATTTGAAGCTGATTCTTTGAAAATAGTCACAAAATAGACTACTTTGAAATAAAATTGATCAAAAAATTGGGAGGGGAGAGAAATAAGGAATTAAAAAAGCAGGATATGAGTATATATATATTTTAAAAGTCTTATGAAATTAATTTTAACAACAACATTTGCCAATACATTTCACAACCTAGAGGAGTGGCAATATCATAGAAAAATATAAATTACAATAATTGACTTAAGAAGGAAAAGAAAACCTAATCCCCCCACCACAGGATGTTTAAGCTTTATTTTTTTTTTAAGGTATACACCGTAGTGGTTTAATAAAAGTATACATTGTGAAATGATTACCTGATTACCACAATCAAGGTAATTAACACATCCATTACCTCACACAATTACCATGTGTTTTTTGTGTGTGTGTGTGTGTGTGTGGCCAGAACACTTTGCAAATTTCAAATACATAGTACAATAATATTAAGAATAATCACCATGCTGTACATTAGATCCCCAGAACTTATTCATCTTATAACTGAAAGTTTCTACTCTTTGACCAATATCTCCCCATTTTCCCATGCATCCCAGCCTCCAGCAACCACTGTTCTATTCTCTGGCTGAGTTCAACATTTTTAGTTTCCACATATAAGTGAGATTCTATAGTATTTGTCTTTCTGTGCCTGGCTTACTTCATTTGTCATAATATCCTCCAGATTCATCCATGCTGTCACAAATAATAGGATGCCTTTTTTTATAGCTGGATAATATTCCACTGCACATAAACAATCACATTTTCTTTATCCATTCATCCATCAACAAGCACTTTGTTTCCATAACTTGGGTACTGTGAATATTACAATGAACACTGGACTGCAGATACCTCTTTGAGATACTGTGTTCATTTCTTTTGGATATATAGCCAAATTTTTTGAGCAACCTTTGTACTATTTTTCATAATGACTATACCAAAATTACATTCCCACCAACAGTGCTTAAGGGTTTCCTTTTCTCCACACCCTCATAAACACTTGTTACCTCTTGTCTTTTTGATAATAGTCATACTACCAGGTGTGAGATAATATCCCAGTGTGATTTTGTTTGCATTTCCCTGATGATTAGTGATGTTGAGCACATTTTCATATACCTGTTGGCCATTTGTATGTCTTCTCTGGAAAAAAAGTCTGTTAAGATCCTTTGCCCATTTTAATTGGATTATTTTATTGCTATTGAGTTTTATGCATTCTTCATATATTATGGATATTAACCCCTTATCAGATATGTAGTTTGCAAATATTTTCTCCCATTCCATGGGTTACATATTCATTTTGTTGATTTTTGTTTTCTTTTGCTGTATAGAACTTTTTTAGTCTGATGCAGTCTCATTTATTTATTGTTCCTTTTGTTGCCTGTGTTTTTGGTGTCCTATCCAAAAAAATCATTGCCAAGACGAATGTCAAGGAGCTTTGTCCCTATGTTTTCTTCTAGGAGTTTTATGGTTTCAGGTCTTACATTTAAGTCTTTAATCCATTTTGAGTTAATTTTTGTGTATGGTGTAAGATAAGGGTCAATTTCATTCTTGTGCATGAGGATAACCAGTTTTCCCAACACCATTTATAAAGAGACTATCCTCTTCCCATTGTGTAAAATCTAAATTGTTTACAAAGTAAACAGTAGCTCTGAAATTAGAACAGTGGTTACAAAAATTCCATCGTCTCTTAAGGTCACTAGCACCATTTATTCAACAAATCATTCATTCAACAAATATTTATTGAGAGCCTACTATTTGTCAGACACAATTCTAGGCATTTGGGCTCATCAGTGAACAAAACCAAACCAAAAAAAAATACTATCTTTATGGAGTTTCAATTCTAGTGAGGGGGCACAAAAATAAACTATAAAAATAATAAGAATTGTATGCTAGAAGGTAATAAAGACTATGAAAAAATAAAACCACGTAAGACAGACAGAAGTTCTAGACAGGGGTGGGAAGAAGCAAGATGGGTGTGATGGAGCAGTTTTCCTGATTTGAGTGATTTGCCTTAAATTGAAGGTCAATGTAGGTGTTCCTGAGTTGACAGGTTCAGGAGGGAGGAAATCAGCCGTGTTGAAATCTGGGGAAAGAGCATCCCAAGCAAAGGAAAGAGCTAGAGCTGAACGTCAATGCAAAGAGGCTGCCAGCATGTTCCAGGTACACCCAATGGGCTGGTGACACTGGAGCAGAAGGAACTGAAGGGGGATGGGGTGTAGAAGATGAGGCCAGATTGGTAAAAGAAATTTACTGGTAAATTTTCTCTAAACTGCAATGAAAAGATAATCCTTCAAACCAGTTTCAAAGAATAGAAAAAGGTTAAAAAAAATACCCAACTTCTTTTATGAGACTGATTTAATCTTGACACCAAAATTAGATAAGTAGAGAACTAGATAATTATAGCCCTATCACACTTATGAACATAGATGGAAAAATCCTAATACAATATTGGCAAATCAAATCTAGCAACGTGTCTAGATTTAATCTTGCCCAAGAAAAGATTTTCTTAAGAATGTAAGGCTGGTACAACAACAGAAAAAATATATATCAATGCATATAATATGAATAAGTTAAAGAATAAAAAAATATAATCATCTTAGTTGACTATCCATGGTGGCCAGGTAGAAGTCGTCCATGCCCTGAACAATGTGGACTTCCCCACATCTTGGCTAGAATGGCTACTGCCCATCTGAGTGGCCACATTTATAAGCAGCAGTGATAAACACGTCTGCAGATACTAGAAGCCAGTAAGGGGCAGGCTGATTACGTGGCACCCTCTCATCATGGAAGTGAGGAGTAGAAATTTGTCTTCACTCAAATAGGATTTGCTTATTCTGGATTGCATTTGCTTTCCCTGCTTATCCTGTTTCTCCCCACAGTATCACATGGGATCTTACTGAATGTCATGGGAATGCTGCTGTGAGCTGGCTGAGGCCTCACTCCCCCAGCTGCTGGAGGGTCGGCTGTTGTCAGCTCACAGGTAACAGTCTTTCTGGAAATTGCTCCTAGTCAAAAGATCTGCCTTGTTTGAGTTTATACCTCTTCCTTGGTGTTGCCTGCATCCAAGGACAGGTTGAGACAGAGGTACAAAGGCCCAGCCCTCTTGTTCCAATGAAAGGCCACCCCAGTTCTGGAACTCGCTGAAGAAGAGGGTGAGGCCTCTGATGCATTTCAGTTGAATTTCTTTCTATGTGTAATTCTCCTTCCTCACTCCCTTACAAGTGTTACTCTAGAGAACACACTCCAGGAAACCTCCCGCAGAGAGTTGTCTCAAAGTCTGTTTCCCAGGAGACTTGACAAAAGATAAATGACCCTTTTTTGCATCTTATTACTCCATACAATAGTGCATTTGAAAAGGACTCTATTTCATGGAAGACAAGGCAAGGTGATGGGCTAGAACTCATGGCATTCCCTGGCCCTGCCACGTGTCCCATCACGCACTAGTAATTGGCCTTAAAGAACAGTGGGACAGGCCACTGCACACTCATTTACAACATCAGCTAAAAGACAACACCTGGTAAAATAGTCCCTCTCTCCTACAAGATGTACAGTGCTGCTTCTCCCAAGGTTTCAATACAGGAAGGTGAGAACCAGGGATGGAAATGGGAGTGACACCTCTCATTACTGCACAGAGTGATCAGGCACAAATTTTCTGCTTTTCATTTCAGAGATTCAAGGTGCTGCAGTTTTAGAGAACTTAGTACCTAAGGAAGGAATGCTTTTGCCAGGAGGCACAATGATTTTTCCAGGGCAGAAGAAGTTGAGCATGTCACCTTACCTATTTAGATCCTCATGTCATTGACAAGACAGAAAAAAAGGAAGTGTTGACTGGGTTAAGTAATTGTGATTTATCAAGGTAAAATAAGGTTGTTGCCTATGGTAATCCTAACATAAGTCCATTCCCAAATATGTTTCTCCTCCTCCTAGGCATATGGTAGGATTGCATTTCCCAACACCTATGATTTAGTCATGGCCTTGTTGGCCTAGTGACTTGGCCAAAGCGAATGTAATGCAAGCAGAAGTGTCAAGATATATTACATTATCTGCTTCATTCTCTTTTTCATGCTTTAGCCATCACAGAAGTTTGTGTCAAGTTGAAGCCTCCATCAGCCTGGGTCCCTGAAAGATGACAAAGAGCAGAGCCCCCAGGTTGGTCATATAACATGATCCACAAATAAATTTTCTTTTTATGATTGTTTCTAGAGTCTATTTTTCAAAAATAGGAGCAGGGAGACAATGGAAGCAGGGAGGAGAACCTATGCAACCCAGGAGATAAATCTGTGCCCTTCTCATTAGTAAAAAGAGGAGGCTAGGACTCAGAGCTCTAAGAATGAAGAGTTCAATTATCTGAAGAGGTAAAGAACTCACACCTTGCACAATGCTAGCTGAAGGCAAAGGGAACGTTCAGTGGAGAGTAGGAGTTACATGGCCTCACTGCAGACACAGTTGCAAGGTCTAGTGTCTAACCTTGTTTTCTTTCTTATTGGGCTAAACATATGGTTTATATAGTGTGTGATAGTTAAGCCTATAATTTAGTCCATATTTATAAAATATCAAGACAATATTATTTTAGAACCAAAGATGACTTAGATTCCCCAGAAATCTTGAACTCTGAGCAGGATACAGTAACTGATCAGATTTTAGGGAAAAGACTGTGGTTTCTATTTCCAGGAGGGGTAGTTACAACATTTAAGGAGGAATATTTTATTACGTTTATTTTTGATGCCGTTGGGAAATTTAAGTATGAAGAGGGCTTTGTCATGAAGTTAGGTCAGCCAAGAGGCATGATTTAGTAGACATTTACGTTTGTGGCGAGTATGTGTGCATGTGTGTGTTATTTAATATCCTTCTTATAACTGGAAAAATTCCTACATCAGGAGTCCTGAATCTTCAAAACAGAAGCCAATTTTCCAGCCTCTTTTGAGGTATTTGGCTTGAATACATGGTGAAGATTCTGGAGTTCAATCATCAGTATCACTTTACTGAAACCATATTTTCTGGGGTGACATACTCCACTGGGAAGAGGAGCTGAAGAAGTAGTATTTTCACTGCAGTGGCCCCCATGATGTGGAAGACCCACTGTTATTGATGGTATACCATCCAAATCTAATTCTCTGGCTTTCTAGGACACCCAATGAACTGCTTAAGATTCTTTAATAACTTTATTTTCTGGAGCAGAAGCAAGAAGAACTACAATCCTGCAGCCTGTGGAACAAAAACCACATTCAGAGAAAGACAGACAAGATGAAAAGGCAGAGGGCTATGTACCAGATAAAGGAACAAGATAAAACCCCAGAAAAACAACTAAATGCAGTGGAGATAGGCAACCTTCCAGAAAAAGAATTCAGAACAATGATAGGGAAGGTGATCCAGGACCTCGGAATAAGAATGGAGGCAAAGATCGAGAAGATGCAAGAAATGTTTAGCAAAGATCTAGAAGAATTAAAGAACAAACAAACAGAGATGAACAACACAATAACCGAAATGAAAAATACACTAGAAGGAATCAGTAGCAGAATAACTGAGGCAGAAGAACGGATAAGTGACCCGGAAGACAGAATGGTGGAATTCACTGCTGCGGAACAGAATAAAGAAAAAAGAATGAAAAGAAATGAAGACAGCCTAAGAGATCTCTGGGACAACATTAAATGCAACAACATTCGCATTATAGGGGTCCCAGAAGGAGAAGAGAGAGAGAAAGGACCAGAGAAAATATTTGAAGAGATTAGAGTCGAAAGCTTCCCTAACATGGGAAAGGAAATAGCCACCCAAGTCCAGGAAGCGCAGAGAGCCCCATACAGGATAAACCCAAGGAGAAACACGCCGAGACACATAATAATCAAATTGGCAAAAATTAACGACAAAGAAAAATTATTGAAAGCAGCAAGGGAAAAATGACAAATAACATACAAGGAAACTCCCATAAGGTTAACAGCTGATTTCTCAGCAGAAACTCTACAAGCCAGAAGGGAGTGGCATGATATACTTAAAAGTGATGAAAGGGAAGAACCTACAACCAAGATTACTCTACCTGGCAAGGATCTCATTCAGATACGATGGAGAAATCAAAAGTTTCACAGACAAGCAAAACCTAAGAGAATTCAGCACCACCAAACCAGCTCTACAACAAATGCTAAAGGAACTTCTCTAAGGGGGAAACACAAGAGAAGAAAAGGACTTACAAAAACAAACCCAAAACAATTAAGAAAATGGTAATAGGAACATACATGTTGATAATTACCTTAAACGTAAATGGATTAAATGCTCCAACCAAAAGACACAGGCTTGCTGAATGGATACAAAAACAAGACCCATCTATAATGCTGTCTACAAGAGACCCACTTCAGACCTAGGGACACACTCAGACTGAAAGTGAGGGGATGGAAAAAGATATTCCACGCAAATGGAAATCAGAAGAAAGCTGGAGTAGCAATACTTATATCAGATAAAATAGACTTTAAAATAAAGAATATTCCATTTATGATAAAAACTCTCCAGAAAGTGGGCATAGAGGGAACCTACCTCAACATAATAAAGGCCACATTCGACAAACCCACAGCAAACATCATTCTCAATGGTGAAAAACTGAAAGCATTTCCCCTAAGATCAGGAACAAGACAAGTATGTCCACTCTTGCCACTACTATTCAACATAGCTTTGGAAGTCCTAGCCACTGCAATCAGAGAAGAAAAGGAAATAAAAGGAATACAAATTGGAAAAGAAGAAATAAAACTGTCACTGTTTGCAGATGACATGAAACTATACACAGAAAATCCTAAAGATGCCACCAGAAAACTACTAGAGCTAATCAATGAATTTGGTAAAGTTTCAGGATACAAAATTAATGCACAGAAATCTCTTGCATTCCTATACACTAATGATGAAAAATCTGAAAGAGAAATTAAGGAAACACTCCCATTTACCTCTGCAACAAAAAGAATAAAATACCTAGGAATAAACCTACCTAGGGAGACAAAAGACCTGTATGCAGAAAACTATAAGACACTGTTGAAAGGAATTAAAGATGATACAAACAGATGGAGAGATAGTCCATGTTCTTGGATTGGAAGAATCAATATTGTGAAAATGACTCTACTACCCAAAGCAATCTACAGATTCAATGCAATCCCTATCAAATTACCAATGGCATTTTTTACAGAACTAGAACCAAAAATCTTAAAATTTGTATGGCGACACAAAAGACCCCGAATAGCCAAAGCAGTCTTGAGGGAAAAAAACGGAGCTGGAGGAATCAGACTCCCTGACTTCAGACTATACTACAAAGCTACAGTAATCAAGACAATATGGTACGGGCACAAAAACAGAAATATCGATCAATGGAACAGAATAGAAAGCCCAGAGATAAACCCATACACCTATGGTCAACTAATCTATGACAAAGGAGGCAAGGATATACAAGATATATAAAGATATACAAGAAAAGACAGTCTCTTCAATAAGTGGTGCTGGGAAAACTGGACAGCTACATGTAAAAGAATGAAATTAGAGCACTCCCTAACACAATACACAAAAATAAACTCAAAATGGATTAGAGACCTAACTGTAAGACCAGACACTATAAAACTCTTAGAGGAAAACACAGGCAGAACACTCTTTGACATAAATCACAGCAAGGTCTTTTTTGATCCACCTCCTAGAGTAATGGAAATAAAAACAAAAATAAACAAATGGGACCTAATGAAACTTAAAAGCTTTTGCAAAGCAAAGGAAACTACAAACAAGACAAAATGATAACCCTCAGAATGGGAAAAAATATTTGCAAATGAATCAACGGACAAAGGATTAATTTCCAAAATATATAAACACCTCATGCAGCTCAATGTTAAAAAAAAAACAACAACCCAATCAAAAAATGAGTAGAGGGCTTCCCTGGTGGCACAGGTGGTTGAGAATCTGCCTGCTAATGCAGGGGACGTGGGTTCGAGCCCTGGTCTGGGAAGATCCCACATGCCGCGGAGCAACTAGGCCCCGTGAGCCACAATTACTGAGCCTGCGCGTCTGGAGCCTGTGCTCCGCAACAAGAGAGGCCGCGATAATGAGAGGCCCGCGCACCGCGATGAAGAGTGGCCCCCACTTGCCACAACTAGAGAAAGCCCTGGCACCGAAATGAAGACCCAACACAGCCATAAATAAATAATAATTAATTAATTAATTAAAATTTTAAAAAATATACAAGCTCAAAAAAAAAAAATGTGGTCTTTAAAAAAAAAAAAAAATGAGGGCTTCCCTGGTGGTGCAGTGGTTGGGAGTCTGCCTGCTAGTGCGGGGGACGCGGGTTCGGGCCCTGGTCTGGGAGGGTCCCGTGTGCCGCGGAGCGACTGGGCCCATGAGCCACGACTACTGAGCCTGCGCGTCTGGAGCCTGTGCTCCGCAGCGAGAGAGGCCGCGATGGTGAGAGGCCCGCGCACCGCGATGAAGAGTGGCCTCCGCTTGCCGCAGCTAGAGGAAGCCCTCACACAGAAACGAAGACCCAACACAGCCAAATAAATAAATAAATAAATAAATAAATAAATAAATGAGTAGAAGACCTAAATAGACATTTCTCCAAAGAGGACATACAGATGGCCAAGAAGCACATGAAAAGTTGCTCAATATCACTAATTATTAGAGAAATGCAAATCAAAACTACAATGAGGTATCACCTCACACCAGTTAGAATGGGCAGCATCAGAAAATCTACAAACAACAAATGCTGGAGAGGGTGTGGAGAAAAGGGAACCCTCGTGCACTGTTGGTGGGAATGTAAATTGATACAGCCACTATGGAGAACAGTATGGAGGTTCCTTAAAAAACTAAAAGTAGAATTACCATATGACCCAGCAATCCCACTACTGGGCATATACCCAGAGAAAACCATAATTCAAAAAGACACATGCACCCCAATGTTCACTGCTGCGCTATTTACAGTAGCCAGCTCACGGAAGCCACCTAAATGCCCATCGACAGACGAATGGATAAAGAAGATGTGGTACATATATGCAATGGAATATTACTCAGCCATAAAAAGGAACGAAATTGGGTCATTTGTAGAGACGTGGACGGATCTAGAGACTGCCATACAGAGTGAAGTAAGTCAGAAAGAGAAAAACAAATATCGTATATTAATGCATATATGTGGAACCTAGAAAAATGGTACAGATGAACTGGTTTGCAGGGCAGAAATAGAGACACAGATGTAGAGAACAAACATATGGACACCAAGCGGGGAACGTGGCAGGGGGTGAGGGTGGTGGTGTGATGAACTGGGAGATTGGGATTGACATGTATACACTGATGTGTATAAAATGGATGACTAATAAGAACCTGCTGTATAAAAAAAAATTTTTAACAGTAATAAATAATGTGACACTATCAAAAAAAAATAAAAATATAAATATAAAATAAATTTATTTTCTGCTTAACCTAACTAGAGTTGTTTCTAGATAAGCATGTTCGACTGAACCAGATGTACATAGACATTTTACATAAAAGGAAACCAGAATATCCAATACACATATTGAAAGATGCTCATCTTTACTAATAGTGAGAGAAATGGAACTTAATATAACCATGATATACCATTTCACACAGAGCAGTAGATTAAAATGTTGGATAATTCCAAGCGTTGGTAAGAAATTGTGGAAACAGCAAGTTTCAGAACCTACTCTTGTGAACACAAATGGTGCAATCACTTTGGACAAAAGTTTTGGCAATATCCAGTGAAGCTGAAGATGACTTGGTAATTCCACTTCTAGCTATATGTATTCTAAATAAACTCTTACACATATCCCCAGTGGGCAAGTACAAGTAAGTTCTGCTCATCAACGCATTACTTCTAAAAGAGGAAAACAAGTAAGATCATGGTTAAATAAACTGAGTTACACTTATTGGCATTCTAAAACTAATGAATAAGAGTTGCATAAAAAATTCTGAGAGCGTATTTTGAGTTAAAAAATGTATGTTAGAGATAATGTAATTTCATAGATATAAAAACACAACTATACTTTACCTTTGATTCATAGGTACAAACATTACTACAATATGAATGGGAAAAATATACAGCAATTTCAGTGTAACATGTAAAATACAAACTTTTTAATTTGGGGGTATCTATATGGAAGTTGGTTACAGATTTCTACCTTTCTGTATGTTAGATATATTTTGATATATTTAAATTTTAATAAAAAGAAACTAAAGTTGTTTCTGTAATGCCTTCATATTGCTAACAAATTCCTTTCCCTTTGTGATTAACATTATGGATCTTTTATTAATCTAAACAAATACTGGAATTTGGGATCATAGATTCCACCTGAATAAGACAACATTCTTAGTTAAAAACTTACAGACACAATTTTCTCTTTTCAGATGTCCGTTTTGCAATGGACCACACTGTGAAAAATTAAGCGTCTTAGCCTGAGCACTTATCTGTGAATTAGGTTATCAAGAGGGTCACCCAAATATGGGAATTTAGATACAATCAACATCCCGGTAGAGTGCCTAAGCTAGAGCTTGGTAATATAAGGATTTACTTAAAATTACAAACAAATGTTATGAATAAAAACCAAATAACAACCCCAACAAACTTTAACTTAAATCACTGAATTATAATCATATTCTTTTTATTCTAAAAATAGCCATGGTGTAGTAGAGGAACAGACAAACACTGAACTCACAATTAGGAAACCCACATTTGAGTTCTCTTTGGAAGTTGTGTGATTTAGATCAGGTTAGCCTTTTTGATCATCAGTGTAGTTATCTAAATTGAGGAGGTAATGATGCCACAGGGGTACTCTGAAGAAAAAAACGTGTGATAAGGATGTAAATATTTGTAAATACGACAAAAACAATTAACATTTACTGATCGATCATTATGTGCTTAGTGTTTTATGTGAATTTCTTAATTTTATCCTCATGATATCTTTAGGGAAATGTCAGTGGTACAAACAATACCCCATTTCACAGATGGTTATCTGAGAATTTAAGTCCCTTGCCCACATTTCCATAATTTGGTGATGGATGAGGATGCCCAAGATCTCAACAACAGGTTGTATATTTGCACAGTATAGGGCATTGTAAAAATATCAAGGGTTACTATACAAGCATGTTTCCTTTGAGAGTTTCCACTTGGAAGTCCTCCTTCCCTTGCTGTCTTCGTTGTTTCCTGCTGGGTTTAGTCCATTTCATGCAGATGGTTCTGAGCCATCGAAGCCAGGAGAAGAGTCTGAGCTTCGTTGTTACTTCCTGGGTTCCTCCTCATCAGTTATCATGTACAGTCTCTTCCTGCATCTCTGTCTCTTTCCCTTCTTTTTCATACTGAAGACTCAGGGCACTTTCCTCCCCTCCTTATCCTCAGTGGATTTTGTCTTCTGACAAAATCATTCATGATTTAATATCTATGTTTTCCCTAAGGACACTCTGAAATTTCTAAAGAAAGACCAGCTTTCTCACAGTATCCCCAAGAGCATCTCTTGCACTCTCCTGTTCTTGGGAAGAGGTACCAGCAGGTCACTTTATTTTCAAGTTCCAGCTACAGCTTTGTCATAGGGACCTAAGACTCTAAAACAAAGACCTGCAGCATGACTGATGATTCCTCCTAAACCAAACCAGTACTGTCCACATTCTGAAAAAATATTCACAAACAGTTTCATTAATGTAAATAACACAGTTTCTTGGGTTTAGTGAATTTGTAATTTTTACTTGAAGTGTCCCATGCAGGCTGAAATTCCACAAGGGGTAGGGAGGGTGGCTTTAACCAAACTGGTGCTCATGGCTCTTTTTTTTTTTTTTTTTTTTTTTATTTATTTATTTATTTTTATTTTTTTTGGCTGTGTTGGGTCTTCGTTTCTGTGCGAGGGCTTTCTCTAGTTGCGGCAAGCGGGGGCCACTCTTCATCGCGGTGCGCGGGCCTCTCACTATCGTGGCCTCTCTTGTTGTGGAACACAGGCTCCAGGTGCGCAGGCTCGGTAGTTGTGGCTCACAGGCCTAGTTGCTCCGCGGCATGTGGGATCTTCCCAGACCAAGGCTCGAACCCATGTCCCCTGCATTAGCAGGCAGATTCTCAACCACTGCGCCACCAGGGAAGCCCCATGGCTCATTTTATACGGAAGGTGTAATCCATGGTCATAGATGGCTCAGAGAAGATATCTCAGCTTCTGCCAGTGCTGGGCATCACTCTGAGAAAAGTCTGGCTGTATCCCAGGGACAAGGGAGCGAGCATAAAAGTGTTCTGAGAAGAGGGCAGGATTAGCATGATGGGTACTTTTAGCTCACTGCAAGCCAGAGTAACTGATCACAGCTTCACTATTTTGTTTAAAGCAGTTTTGCATACCCCATATTAATGGAGAATATTGGTCCCATTACATATTCTGCGGGAAAGGAGTCTCTCCTGGAGACACAGATTAACATATAGAAAACCATAAAAAGCCCTCCCTTAAAGAAGTTTATTCAGCTTGGTTTATGCAGTATTCTCTACTTATTTGACCTAGGAATATATCTTTTTATTCCATACCTTTTAGCATTCCCAAGGAAAGTATTTTGGAAACCCCTGTTGTTCTCAGTGCCCAGATATCAAATAGTCATATTAAAATATAAATATTAAAAAATTACTTCTTTCTCACTAAGCTACCCACTAATTATATGTGTCTCTGATTCTATTCATGAATAACTAAACAATAAAATAAATAATTATGCAGCTATACATATGGCTGTATAATTATGCATTATCTCTTTATAAAACATTTTATATCTGTGTCTAATTTTTATCATTCCTCTTTGGATATACACTTAGGCAGATTTCCTTTGCCTCTTGGCTCTCTGGGTATAGTCTTCAACAGAGTCACTTCTTTTAAAATGACATGACACTGATTACAGAGACTTGTGGAATGGTTAGTTGAATTACAATAAAAACTAAGCTGCTTTTACTTTTTAAATTGTATACAAAGGACACATCAAAATTTTTGGCTCAAATGGGGTAGAATTTTTTTCCCCTCTCTCATGTAGCTGTCTGGTGCAGATAGGATGTCTCTGCTCCATGAAGTTACCCAAGCACCCAAGCTAGCAAGGCAGCTCTGCTCCTCTCAACTGAGAGCTTTCATATGTGTTCTAGTCACCTCATTTCCAGTTAGAGGGAAGGAAAGGGAGTAGAAAATCCAGGACAAGAGCCTTTAAGAAGGTAACCCAGAAGTTGCATATAGTATTTATCCACATATCATATTAGTTACAATTTAGTAACATGGCTACACCTAGCTTCAAAGAAACCTGGAAAATGTGATTTCTTGCTGGTGCCCATGGGACTAAGAAGAAAGAGACAACAGAACTAAAAGTGGGCAACAAACTGCAATCTCCTATAGCCTGTTACTCTGGCCTGCCATATACTAATATGCACTCTCCTCCCATACATAGCCTTTTTGCCCCAAGGGAGATGATACAAGGTCCCCTCCAGTTACTACCTCTATTCCAGAATCCTGGGTCTTTAGGTGATACACAGTCCTCTTCATCAAGACTGGAGATATCCCCTGTTGGGATATCATCTTGTGATCTAAAAAGTAACCTTCCCCCTCTCTCTTCACAGTATACAACAGAATGACCCCTGTAAAATCTCCCATTCAGAAAAGGAAATAATTGCAAACACATGCAGTCACTGATTATAACAATGAATAGATACTGCTGGATAGGAACTGAACAGTCTCCCTGCCCCGAGCAGTGGAGTAAATTAGTAGGTTAGACACTGGCTGTGTCTCTGGGATGAACTGCCTTGTCCATTGTCCTTCATGCTACTTAGCCATGCCCTTTGGGAGGTTCTTCCTGGTCTTTATTCTTGTGCCCACATCTGAAATAGGTGCTGGAGGGTATGCTCTTATTGGGGGCACCATAGTTTTCTCAAACGGCTTTCAGCTAATGCAGTTTTGAGAGCCTGGGAGCTTTGGTAGACCAGTCCTGTGGCCTAAAATTTCCCCCACACTTAATAGGTTTCTGATCCATTTGGTACCAGTCACTTCCATGTTCAAGTAACCTCACCCAAAGTTCCTTTCGGTACACCTTCTAAAGTCTGCCTTATATGGCAAAATCAGTTTTCAGCCCATTTCTCTCTCCCTCATTTTAATGAGGATACCCTATGGAAATTTAAAACAAACCATCTTAGTGGCATACCAATACGAATCTGATTTTCTGGCATAAGGCTATATCCTTTAATTTGGCTGAAACTCTTAATGGCAGGTCCTTGTGAAAAGCTTTACATACATAGTCTTAGCTGTTGTTCTTTGTGATACTGAAGCACCTATGTTTTCAAACACTACTTAACAAATTTTCCAATTCTTGCTTGAGTTCATCATTTTCTTCTTATGGCTTAATAAAAGCAACAAGGAGTAGTCACTATACCATAACATGATAGCTTCATCCAGCTACTTTCTATAGAGTTATCATCTCCATAGGCACATGATCAGCTTTCTAAGTTGTTACAAATGACAGTTTTACCAAAAACTTTGCTACAGTACAATAAGTATCATCAGCTTCCCAGCCTGTAGTCTCTATTCCTTCACTGGCCAACAGCTAACCTCTGAGTCAATGAAACGTATTTTAGCTTTTTGTTACGTCGGAAGCCTACTTTCAGGTACTAAGTTTTATTTTAGTTAGGGTCAAGTTTAAGCTTCTATAGCAAAACTAAGCGGCCCCAACAAAATACAAAGTTTATTTCGCTTTAATAAAAACAACCAGTATGAATAGGCAACCTCTGCTCCCTGAAGTCATCCAGGTACCTGGTTAGTGGGACAGTTTTGGCAAACATCAGGTATATCTAAGTTTTCAACAATGGCTGCCTTGTCTCTCCAGAAAAAGGGAAAGATAAGAATAAGTAGAGGAATACTGAGAAATGTAATATCTAGCTGAGTGGCCACATGTTCAAGAAGAAAGGGTTAAATGAGTTGAGAGGAAGACCTGAGGTCTACTATGGCTTTAGAGCACATGATCAAAATCACATAAACCACATGATTTGACACGGGATATGATACATCATACGACATGCTATGCAATGATGTATGTTCAAATAAACAAATCCTACTGAGATTTAACACAAGATTAATAAATCCAGGTTTATAACCCAGATCATTAGTTCTTTGATATTACAAATAATACTGTGACATTTAAAAATGTAGTACCACTTAACATGAATAATCCCGGAAATTATGTTCTCGGGTACTAATAAAAGGTAAAACAGTAACAGCTTAATAAATCTCCAAATAAAATGAGTAGCTTCATTCAATTATAGAAGTTTTCTATTTTATAGTTACAGAACAAAAGGAATGAAAAAAATGAGATACTTTGGCATCACTTCAGAAAACTATGGTCTGGATGCTTGTCATATGACCCAACAATAGATCTTTGTAGTGCCTGTGGCTGATATGACTTGAAAAGAGTAATCAAAGCTACAAAATTCAAAATGTTATCATTAACATTCCAAAGCTCTCAGATTTCTGGATGTAAGACCAAATAGAAAACCTTTGGTAATACTGTAGGGACTAACAAATCACTCTTTACTGAATCAAAATAAAAAGTTAAACGGTACGTTTAAGTAATTCATTTAACTGATACATATTATCTGCATCTTTGCATATCTTTTCTTCCCGCCTCCTATTACTCTATAGGTGGCCAATTCCTCCAGCTCTGCGGTGGTCCCTTTCAGTGAATCTTCAGCTATCTGTTTCTTCTTTCATATCTTCCACTCAGCCTCTCCCTTTCCCTGGACCCTTCCTATGAGCTAACTCCAGCTACTACTAGAGTAGTTACCTTCTCCCAATTGCAGACAGGGTTCTTGAGAGAGTAGTCATTACTCCCTGTGTCCATCCTTAATTTCTATTCTCCCCTCCACTTTCTAAAATGTTGACTCTATCTATAGTAATCCCTGAATCTGCTCTCACCAGGTCAGCAAAAAGTTCTGTTTCCTTAAGTCCTTTGTGTACTTTTCTGTTCTCATCTTACCCAATCCTTTAATAAGTTGTATCATAGTTGACCCATGACCTACTCACTGGCTGCTGTGACACCTCATTTTCCCTCTTTTTCTTTCTACTTTCTGATAATCACTTCTCCCCAGTTCCTTTTGCTGGCTCATCTTTATCTATTTTTGGATGTTGATATTTCTTAGGAGTCAGTCCTGGAGCATCTTAAATTCTCAGGCAGCACATTCTCCCTGGGCAATCCTATTCTTTCTCATTGTTTCAGTTTCTTTCAGTGCACTGATGACTAACAAATGTACACATCAGGCCCAAGCTTCTCTTCTGAGTTTCAGGGTCTTGTATGCATCCGCCCACATGATATCTTCTAAGGGACCTTTCTATGACACCTCAAAACTCAGGATGTCCAACAATATGGTCATCTCACCTAAGCTTGGTTCTCTTTCAATGTTCCTCACCTCAGTAAACGGCATCCTCCTCCACCAAGTTGTTCACCTGATAAAACTAGAAATGATCTTGGCAGCCCCATACTCAGGATATTTGCCACCCAGAATAACACTGCCCTTCTCAACACAAAAAAAATTATCTTCAGGAATAATCATGAAATGGAATGAATAGTAATAAAGATTACCACAGATAAACAGTGAAAATATCTTTATTGAAAGCTTGCATATATGTAATCATGCTAGAAATTAAATAATATATATGAGTTAAAATTAAATTATGTTTATAGTAGAAAAAAGAAAAAATAATTTCTTCATATATCTAAAATATAGTAATGTATTTTTTATAAAAATGGTGAAAACTACACCTACACGTTGGTTGTTGCAGTAATGAATAACATAGTTTCTGTTACTGAGCCTTAAATTTTTCAAATTTGTCAAAGTCAAAATTGATCTTCTTCACATATTCATGCTTAATAGTACAGCAGATTTGTCAATCTTTCTTCACTCACAGTTAAAGAACTTTTTAATTAATTTTAATTTTCAAATCTTTCAACAGATATACAAATAAGAGCAGTCTTAAACAAAAGATAGATTTGGCAGAGATTCATAAAAATCACATTCCCAAAATAAAATACAGGAAGTGCAGTACTGTGCATGTCACTTTTCCTTCAGAATCTATTCCAGCAGGTTTCAGTTGTTCCATAGTCAAAAAATTTTAAACACAAATCCTCCAAGTGGTCACTTAGAATGAGGGAATTGAAATAATTTAAGTTATTTTTCTTCATATTTATAATCATTATGCTGTCATTCTTTATTTTACATGTACTGTTTAAATGCAGGCATATGCAGTATAACTGGGATTGGAAATATGAAATGTACCCAAAATGAACTAAAAGAAACCTGAAACTTTAGGAACGTACTGCCCAAATGAACTCATATAATTTAGTTCGTATATGTGAGGTGTGGGGAGCCAGATGTATAACTGAGAAAATTCCAAATTAACCTCCTTGTAGACAGGCTATAAAGGACAAATTACAAATGTGCTAATTTGAAGTTACATATATATGACTAATTCAACAATAACTACAGGAATTTCTAGAACTGAGACCAATAAAAGATTTGTCTGGGAAAAATGTTTTATCAGTAACATTGATTATTGGTGTGATGGAACTATTTATATCCTGATTATGGCGATGGATCCCTAAGTTGATACAGGTCTAAAAATTCACAGAATTCTACAACAAACAAAAATAACACCCTATGATATATATATATGTATGTATGTATTAAATTATACATATATAAATTATTATAGTGGTCATTACACAGGTGTATGAATTTGTCAAAACTTATAGAACCCTTAGAACTTATATGTAAATTATATCTAAAATGTTTTAATTAAAAAATGTCTGGAATATAATGATAATGAAGAATAGACCACACTTAGTGGGTTGTATTGTCATTTTAAACGCTCTACAGGCAATATTCTTCCTTGGTTGTCTAAACCCAGGTTACATGGCTCTCATGGGAAAGAACTGAGGGAATCATTACTATGTACACTTGCTGTGGCATTGTAGGGTCCTTCCTGAGGGAGACTTGGCCTTTCCTTCAATTAATGGACTTTGATTCTGAGCGCTAAGTCAGATACAAAAACTATTTAGGAAATCGTGACTCATCATTGAAGCACTGACATCAGCCCTCTGCTCATCCACTCATACACACATATGTACACAGGTACACACACACATACATGTGTTGTTGTTTGTTGGTGGACAATCATCTCACCTTGCCTCCAAGTATCAAATGGCTTATTCATTTGTTATTGCCATAGATCCCTGCAGACCAGGGCTTACTTCTGGTTGCAGTTCTGACCTTGATGTCATATATAAAATTTATTCCACCTTGCCTCTGATGGTTAAATGCTGCCACTGCCACTGGCCCCTACATATTCAAGATTCTATAATCTTTATTGACTTGAGAGAGCCCAGAGCCAGACTAGGCTACAGAAAACAATACTGAACTTACTGGAGTTGCTGGTGTCCCCCTCACCAGACATTTCTCATTGCCTTAGTGAAAGCAATGTCATCTGGGCTCACCCAAGGAACACAGCTATCTAGTGTCTTCCTGAGTCTTATATAATACATGGTTTTTAGCATGTTCACCTCTTCCTAGTATTTTGATTCCTTCCTTAACATCTGCTTAGGCAGTTTTTGCATCTCCACTTCATTTAATGAGGGCCTCCTTTTTGCCAAGTTTCACCAGGATAGTTCCAGGTGCCCCTGTCATTGTGTTAAATTCTCAGTCCCGTTAGAGCTGCAGTTCTCAGACCGTAGTGTGCATTACAGCCATCTGGAGAGTTTGTTAAATTACAAATTTCCGGGACTCATCCCTAGAGCTTCTGATCCAGGTTGGGGTGGGGCCTAACAATTTGCATTTCTCACAACTTCCCAGGTGATGATGATGCTGTTAATGTGGGGGCCAATTTTGAGAACTACTGTATCGAGAGTCATCATATCAACAAAGTCTTCCTTTTCCAGCCTTACATTGTCCACCACCCCAGCCAGTATCTACAAGATCCATTCCCAGTTTCTGCCAGTATTTACCGTAAGGTTAAGAGAAATCTAGAGCAATATTATTGAGCACTTAAATGTCAGAATAAAGGGATAAAGCAAGTATATCATGATTCCAAAATTTTTGCCTTAGGCATCTAAACAGAGACTTGTGCTACTCCTAAGGGAAAAAAAAAAAAGGCAATGGCTGGGACTAGGAGTGAATAAGGCAAGTTCAGTTTTGTACCTGAGGAATATCAACTTAAAGATGTGCAATAGGTAGTAAGATATACGAGACTTCAGCTAAGCAAGAAATATGTCCAGGAGGACACAGGGTAAGGAGATGGAATAAATGGGTCCAGTACGATTGATGTCATAGGAGTGAATGACATCACCCAAAGAGACTCTATTCATAGAGAGAGGGGGCAGGATAAAGGCCAGGGACAGAACACTAGGGAAAATACCCAAAATTAACATGAGTGTTTCCACAAAGGGGAGTCTTACAGATTAACCAGAGCAAAAACCTGGATAGCTAGGAGGGAGTTTATGAAAAAGGAATTAGTCAACAATATTAAAAGCTGAAGAACAGTCAAGGAATACGCACACTTTGAAGAGTCATTGGCTACATAAGAAATTATGACACTTTGATTAAATTTACCAATACAGTTTCATAAAGTCTGAGTGTTTTCGGAAGAGGGTTATTAAAGCCTGATTCCAGGGAGGGGGTGGGGTAATGCACGATACTGAATGCTGTTTTTGTTTTGCTTTGTGTTTTGTTTTTGTTTTTGTCTTTGAGATGCTTGGCTGCTAGGAAACTGCAGGGAAATGAGAATATTTAGAAAGTATCTTTTATTCTGAAGTCAGATGTGAGAGGAAAAGAATCCCAATGGATGGAGTAGATGGTAAGAGTTGAGAAAAACAGACCAACTCCTCAGAATCAACAAAAAGAAAAGAAAAGGAGAAACTGGGAACCCACTGGAGCATTAGAAATTATTTCTAAGAACTGAGCAATTCACAGCCTCAAGGAGTTGCCCAATAATTCTCCAACATAAAAATAAAACTTTTTAAAGATTGTGAGAAATATGTAAATATAATGTATTAGCCCTATCTTAGTGATTAATATTATACAGAAAATTTCAACTGATTACAAAACACCAGTGATAACTTCCCTTTGAAAAATGAGAGATACAAAACTACACTGAATTTTCAAGGAATTGCAGTGGCCTAAATTTCATGGCTTGCGTGTCTGTGGCCTACGAGAGCTATCCTTCTTCTTAGCACTCTTGATTTGGTCCTTTTATCGATATGTGGCCTGAAAGTAACTTACCTAGATCCTATTAGACTAGCCCCATACAGAAATCTTTTTACAGAACGTTACTTAATACCATATCTTGGGTTTGTTTTTTTTTTTGTCAAAGGCCAGTAAAAATTAGCCATGTAAATATATGTCAGTATAACCTGCAAAATCATCATTGAAGAAAGTGTACATTATATCCTGATGTGAGGGCTCAAACATTACCATCCAACGTTTATTTCTAGCAGAGTTTCTCTGACCTGTAGACACTGCATCTCTTATAATCAGACAATTAACATTAAAGTGCAACTCCTTCTGTTCTCTTTGTTACAGTTCCAAATAGTTCACTGTTAATTTGTGTTTGACAGGTCATTTCTCCTCCTTATTTTTTCCTACTTCAACCGTGTTACTTTAAACGTTTCTTTCATTGTGAGCTCTTTCAAATACTTTAACAGTAGACAGAATATAAATAATATATACATAAACGCATTAAGGATAAATGTAGTGTTAAACTTAAGTCTGAGAGAGGGCTGCCTGTCACAGTCTGGAAGACTTTGATAAAATACCATTTGATACGGGGTGTTAGACTGTTTGGATACAAAATGTGGAAACTACAGGAATTAGGACCAGTCTATCTTCAACCAGGTAAGATAAATTCACCCCAAAACTAGACTCATAACACTCAGGAATTCTTAAGAACCAGGAAGATTCCTTCCAAACAGACTTGAGTGCAATGAATGTACACATTCACTCCCTAGTGACCAGGACCACAGAAATCCATAGAGGTCTTCTATGTATAGAAAGAAAAATAAGAGAAGATAAAAATAAAATAAAATAAAATAAAATAATTGAGTACACTCAAATGTGAATTCAGATAGAGACCTCTTATTACACCAATCCCCTCTTCAAAGCAATACTGTAATGTCCATTTTCCTTATATGTGCCTCGAGGGCTCAGAGAAAGGACATGCCTCCTACTATTTTAAAAATAATTTCAAGGACTTCAGATGGTAGAGAGAGAAAAACTAACTGTATAAAGATAAAGCCTCTAGAGAGTTTTTGTTGATATTGCCTTCATGGAAGAGGAGTTTAAGACACAGTGATTATTAAAACAGGAAAACTCATCCACGCTCTCATTAAAGTAGATAACAAAATGATTTTGCTTAGAGCAACAAATGTGAAATCTCTTAATTTTCTTCCTAAACCATGTGACTCTTTAGCAGCTTAGATAAAAGAAGCAGTTAGAGCAGATGAGCATCAGATCTCCCATTAAAGCAAAGGAAATTGAATTCTAGAGAATCTTGGTTCTTTCAAGTTGGCTGAGGGTGCCACAGTTCAATACAAAAACCATTATACTACTTACCACACTACGAAGTTCTCCAAATCATTTATAAGGGCTGAGCCCGAACGAATGGCCCCAAGCTTGCCTGCTTCATTGCCAATAAATCCAAGCCCTCCTCAGACATTACTGAATTGTTCTGGCAGTCATACACAGCACATATCTCCTTTCTCCTTTTTCAAATTTTATAATCGACTTTTCTAGCTAAACATTTTTCCTTTTCCTTCACCTGCAGCACCCCTCATTCTGGCCACCAACATTCACATTCCTACAAGGCTTGGTACGTGGCCTGGGGTCGAAGCATGTTACCCTGCAATCAACAATAGTCTGTTGGGAAGACCCAACAATAGATCCTAATGGAACCCCACTGAGTCTCACTAACTTCTCCTCATTTCACACCTGGCAAACTCTCCATCAGGATGATTTAAGATTTCACTCCATCCTGAGCACTTGTACTGTAGGACTGGTTCTCTGTTCTAGTGCCAGGAGAGTGGACATGCCTGGAGCACTTGCATTTCCACTTACCCAAGCTAACCAACTAGAATGATACCAAAAGTAATCCAAATAGAGGATAACCCACAAAGCATTTAAATTTAGTTTTGGGGATTGTTATAAAATTCCTTCTATCATCAAAGTCTGGTTATTTTAAATTTGAATTAAGCCTATGCCATAATCCTTAAAGGGACTCCTAATGGGATGGAAGCATACTAATTAGAAGATAGCACTGTTTAGATACTGGCCATCACAAATCTTTGAAATGAGATACAGCTGGTACACTGGATTGCCTGGGTTAACTTGGTACTACTGCACCTGCTTAAGGTTGAGAATTATGTTTCCCAGAATTCCTCTTCTTTTCTGTTTTGGGTTAGAGTTGGTCAATGAGATGAATTCACATGAGATTTTAGGGTTTTAGGGTGATCATCCACTCCAGTTTGCCCAGGATGGAAGGGTTTCCAGGGATATAGGACTTTCACTGCTAAAACTGGGAACATTTTGAGCAAATCAGGATGGTTGGTGACCCGTGATTTGAAAAACGGAAGTGATGCCAAGATCGTTACCCTTGGAAAATTGTGGGGGTCAGAGTGATGAACAGATGCAGGAGTTTCAGCAGGCCCAGCTTGTCCCTGTTCCTCTCCTCTCCTGATTCCAGCGAGTCCACTCAACCTCTGGCCCTACTGACCAACTCCTATTGGTCAATAGGAGTTGCAAGCCCAGCAGAAGACGCTTGGCTACAAACTCATAGGAGTAGAGATCCCTTTGGGGAGGGGGTTGTCACAGAGGCAGCAATTTCTAGAGAGCTAACTGCTACTCCAGACCTCTCCACATGCCTGCCTTCTGTGGTTCTGCTTCACTAGGCAGACAGGGGTAATGTTCCCTATGTTCCCAGAAGCTCTGACTTGCCCAACTGTACCAGCGCTTCAAACAGCATGAGTTACCGTTTGATCCTCTAACTCTCCCCTTCTAGAGTTCACTTCCCAGTTTCTCCTCCTTCTATGTAACTTATTCCCATAACATTTTGTAATGGCACAGTTTTCCTGACTGAACACTGCCTGACCCACCTGAGTACTGAGTAATCATGATGTGGTACCAAGCGATCACTGCTGAGGAATCAGAAGCATATATCAGGAGCCTAATTACATGATCACAGCAGTAACTAAATGTAACTGCTTTTCCTCAAAGAAGTTAATTCCACCTCTTCCCCCACCCCCAGTTTTTTCTTTTCCCATAATAACTGATTCCTTTTAATTTTAGCATTTATCACAAGTTGTAAATTTTGTATTTATTTGTGTGATTATTAATTTAATGCCTGCTCTTCCTTACTACCCCACTGAAGAATGGAATCGCATTTGTGCTTTTCAATACCACATACACTGTCTACCTAGAGACTACAAAATGCCTGGCACATAGTAGGTGTACAGTAAAATACAATGAATATGTTTAAGTGAATAAATGTAAAGAACTGTGATTTGGAACCTAAGACACTTAAAGGAACACAAAAATAAATTTGTTCTTTAAGTATTAACCACAATATGGGTCTTAAAAGAAGGAAATAATTTTCCAGCTCTAAATATTGAGAGCCTTTTTACATTCCATCAGTAACATAACCAATGCCCAGGTAAATGCTTGTCTTCTTTATTTCCCCCAACAAAGAGAATCAATTACAAACTTCTCTGTTAATCCCCTAAGTACAATGTGAAGTCCATTAAAGGCTCAGAAGTTAGTAACCCTGGAATAAAGAGTAATGTTTATACTATTAAATGAATAATGGCTCCACGTTGTCTTGAGGAGAAGAATTTTCCTGGGTTGCCATTTGGTTTGTTAGTTGGTTTTAAATCATTTAACGGGTCAGAAAAATGCTCTGCCTGGCATGAATACTAATGTTCCAACAAGAGTACAGAGAAGCAGAGGGCTGCAGTAAAAGTTAGCAACAATTTGCTTTCTGGCTGTCACTTTGGGATTTTGCCCTCAATAAAGTTTTGGAAGTCATTTTAATACTGTAACATTAACATGTGTTAAGTGGACTTAAAGTGCTGTCTATTCCCAGGACACCGGGTAAATATTCCAGCCTAGCCAAAACTTGCCTCTGCGATGAGAAGTGCAATTCTTGAGGCCAAACATTTTCTAAGTCCAGTTTATATTTCACTTTCAGAACCAGTCCATTTTGGATACCACTCATACGTCTTTAAGACCAACGTTGATAATTAATCTCTGAGTATTAGCCAGAAGTAGAGTTTTCTCACTATGCCTTAGGACCCGTGCATCAACCCGATCTCAAAACCTTTCCCCTCTCATCTGAAGTCCCAGAAGAGGCAGGTGGACACCCAGGATGCTAACAGAGACTTTACAAGAGTCTGAACCAACAAGCCAAATTCAGCCATCATCACACTTTCTTAACTGAGACGGGGAGGTTAACAAACATACTTTTCCATGGAAAGTTACCCACATCCCACAGTGAGTGGGTCTATGAAGCAATCATTGAGCATTAGAGGAAGGATGGCCCTCTGAGAGGCCATCCAAACACCACATTTATTTTCCAGACAGGAAAATGGAGACATAAGGAAAGAAAGGGACAGGTACAGAATTTTCTTTCAAAATAAAAAGAGTGAAAATGAAAGCAGTACTACTTCTCAGGTCAGTGTTCTCGGTGCCTCATGGAAACCTGCTTTGTGTGAACCACAAGTCACCTGGGGGGATGGAGCCACTGAAGACAAAAAGGTGCAGTGAGTGGCCACTTGGCAAGGTTTTGTTCATTTGTTTTACGGCTACCCAGCACCTGGACCCCTTTGCTAAACTAAGTCCTGGTCACACCTGCCTCACACAGTAGAAACCAGGATGGAACCAGATAACCTCCCTCTTCCTGCCTGTGGCATCTGGGTTTCAGGTCTATTACCTCACCTCAGCCGATCAGATGTCCCTGCCTGGGATACTGGATCATAAAGGAGTAAAAAAAAAATAAAACGCAGGCACAGTTGAGAAGTTGTTCAGTGGAAAAGCAAGAGTGGTGCCAGGACTGTGAGAACTGGGAGGAATCTGAGGTCCAGGGGCAGCGACAGTGAGTGTCCAGTGCCAGGGCAGCATCCTAACCCGTTAGCTAGAAGGCAGGACTTGCTCCAGACTGGGCTCTGTTCCAGCCTGTCCTTCCAAATGCCTCACCATTCTTAGTTTCTGCTCTTTTTCCAAATCTCATTCTCCAGCCTTCATTGGATTCAGAGATAATCTATTCCTCATGTTTGATTTTACCAGAGCAGATTTGTGACTTCACAGTCTGGCAGCAGCAGTTATGGTGAGGCAGAAAAAAACATCTAGAGAAGATAAATGGGGACTAGTGCTGGCTTAACTGCTAGATGGCTGTGTGGCCTTGGGCAAGTCAATCCCCTTCACTAGAACTCAACTTCCTTATTCTATCATCAAAGCACATTGGACTAGATAGTTCTGCCACGACTACAGTATTAGTGCCACCTTTTGTTTAGTATATTGTTATTGATACTTAAGATGATGTCCTTAAAGTTCTTAATACTTCCAATGAATGAATTAAATTTAACAAATTTGTTGAACACACATTTTGTGTCAGGCAGCACGCTAAATGCTGGAAATATAACAATGAAGAGATCCGCCATGGTTTCTGTCCTCTTGGGGCTTACGAGGAAGACACATGGCCAGTCTGTTACCGTGGGGTAGGGTAAGCATTTTGCTCTAACAAGGACAGGGTGTGCTTAGACAACATTGAATGGGGGCCTACCCAGACTTTGGGAATCAGGGAATTTTCCCCAGCAATTGTGATTTCTAAGCTCTCTGGCAAGAACTGAAGGATGAGTTAGAAAGGGTGGGGAGGTAAACTGTTCCCTACCTAAGGGACAGCACTGACATCAACGGCCAGGAGGCACTAAGATGGGGTCATAGTCAATGGGATGAAGATATGATGTTGATGATGTTAAAGTGGTAAATAGGTGCCAGATCAGACTGCACTAGGCAGACCGTGAGCAGGTCGTATTCTAAAAACTAGGAGAATATTTTAGAGATTCAACTCTCCCTTCCTTCCCGCCTTCCCTCCTCTCCTCCTTCCCTTCACAGAGGCAAGAAAGTAAACAAATGTGTTTCAGGATGATTTTCAGCATCAAGGATTGAATGAAAACATATTTTCAGAGTTAACTAGAAAATTAAATTAAATTAAATTGCCCATTCCTTGAGTCTCTGATTCCCTGAAGTTTCTCTGAGGGTACACGTTGAATCTATTCCTTGGGAAACACACATTTGGCCCTCACTACTAAGCTTCTTAGTAGGACAGAAAGCTTACCTTTCTGCTCACCTGTCTCACACTTGGGTTATTTGATGCAGATTTTCAAAAATGGCTCATAGATTACAAAGGCATGAAACTGACAAGGAAACCCACTGGAACAAAGGAATTTTAACACATGCTCCCCTGGGTTCCCTGGAACATCTTTCACCCAGAGAGTGCTGCATTTTAACAAACATCCACTCACCCTTTGATCCTCAGGGGAGGTAAGAGTTTTGCTGCTAGGGAAGAAGAAGTCGTTTCAACAAGAGTTGATTTTGCCAGTTTCCCCCACAATGTGCTCTTCAGAAAGACATGGAACCACTAAATGAGTTTTAAGTGCTTACAACCTTTATTTTCTTAATGCATCTCCATGTTCTTAGGTTTCCTTATTACTCACTGAGTCTTCTTTGACCAAGACAGAGTCTATCCATGTCCCTCCCAACCTCTGATGCCCAGAAGCACACCCATGGAAGATCTGACCCGGCCCAGTGCTACAGCACAGCCACCTCCCTCGCCCTGGACTCTGCCTTTCTAGCAATGGAGTTGGTTCACTCTGGCGTTTTTGACATTCACATCACACTGTGGACTCCCACTGAGCCTGCTGTCAGTGAAATCTCTAAAGCTTCACCGCAGGTACTGCAGTTTAGCCACTTCTCCCCCATCTCATGTACGATTTGACTTTTGAACCCAAGTGCAGGACCCTCCATTTATCCCTATTAAATTTCATCTTGTTAGATTCAGGCTATTGTTCCAGACTGTCAAAATCATTTTAGATCTTGGTCCTGTCAGCTGTCTCCCTCTTTGCTTTATGTCATCTGCAAATTTGATCAGCGTGCTTTCCATGCTTTCATCTAAGTCATCGATGGGAAGGTTGGGGAGCACAGAGGCAAGGACACGGCCCTCTAGGTCACTGGAGATTGCTCTGCAGGTCGCTGGTGATCAATCCATCAGCATTCACTGAGTACTGTCTTTTATCCAGGTTCCAGTTCACTGAGCTATATTGTCACCCAGCCCACATTTCTCCATCAAGTCCACCACACTATCAGGGGCTACTTTGTCAAACGTCTTGCTGATATCAGATACACCCTGCTACATCATTCCTTGATCTAATAATATAGCGATACTGGGTGCAGAAAATCTACGAGCACTACTGAAAACATTGATAAATATGGTTTATGTAGAGCCGGGTTTTTACGAGAGGGTAGTGACAGAGTTCTGTCACTCCACTAGAAAATGAGTTCCTTAAAGCTAGGAACTCTGTTTTGTCTGTTTGTTCACAGCTGTTTCTCCAGCACCTAGGGCAGTGGCTAATGATACTAGACACTCAAATATCTGTAAAATTACTTAATCAATGAACATAGTTTGGGGTGAGCTGTCACCTAACCAATTCAAAAAGTAAAACATCTGTGGATTTCTAAATGAAGAAATAATAAGATAGGATGCTGGATTTATTCCCTGTCACCTAGACCAGGGTTTGGTAAACTAAAGGCCACAGGCCAAATCAGGCCCACTGCTTGGCTTTGTAAATAAAGTTTTATCAAAACACAGATACGTTCAGTCACTAAAGTATTGTCAATGGCTGCTCTTATGCTATGATGGCAGAGTCCAATATTTGTGACAGAACTGTGTGGTCCACACAGCTGAAAATACTTACACTCTGGATTTGTGCAGAAAAAGTTTGCTGACTACTGCCCTAAGGAATTAAATTTAAACTCCTGATATCTAAGACTTTCCATGACCGAACTGTTTGCTGATTTTCTTACTGATCAGGATTAACGCTCTAGAAAAAATATTCGCAAACGTATCATGCCTGTTATTTTCTCTGTGCCTTTTCCCCACTGTTGGATATTATCAGAATGGCCTGTCCTCCTATCCAGGTCTTTTTCAACATTGCACATCTACACACATAAGAACTGTATGGAAAATAAACATAACTAGGTAGCAAACCTTTGCTGAATGTCTACTATAGACTAAGCACTATATTAGATGCTTCACAATTATCTTCACAACAGGAGTATATAGTATCTCCTTTTTTCTATTGAGAAAACTGAGGAATTAAGCAAATTACCCAAAGATAGAGAATAGAGGGTTTGACTGAAGTTTGAGCTAAGATTTGTCAGAATCCACTTGTAATTTGGTTTGTTTTTGCTCATTGCCTGTTCAGAAATAAGCCAGTTTACAAAAGGGGAGGTGTAACATATCCATATTTCTAGAAATCTTGATTTGAGGATTATATAATCAAATCAATTTTTTTAGATCTTCCATTGATGTTTAAGTCAGCCACAGTCAATTTTATTTTGAAAAGCCATTAACTAGCATGACTTTAAACAATAAAATCAGTTCAGAAACTATTCATTCAGTTAAAAATCTGAGACAGCAATATTAAGGCAACTGTATTGGAACTACTGTCCTAAGTATAGTCCATTCATATCCAGCCCTAAATCGTACTGTGCTCTTCACTCGGACAGCTCCCATCCCATCTGCCAATGCACAGATGGGCTGGTCTGTGCATATGAGCTTCCCTTTACATGCTGTATGTAATAGCAACAATGACGAACCTTGTGTGTCTGTCAGGAACCTAGCATGTAGCCCGGTTCTTCCTCACAGTAGCTTTGGGCAGCAGGTAAGCGGCTGGCATTATCTAATCACAGTTTCTATTTATGTCTCTCCATTTCAAATCACTTCTCTAGCCCAGGCTGGTTCTTTCACTCCACAAATAACTAGATTTGAGCTTTCCCTTAAGATCATATTTCATCAACTGTAGCACATCTCTCCTGCTGCTAATGCCATGCTGATCTGCTTTGGCAAGTTTCCAGACCTTCTTTTATCACCTTAGGGGCTACATCCTAGCCAGGCTTTTCTCTCTATCCCTGACCCTTCCATATGCCCCTCTCCCCCACAAGCCCCAGCATCAACCCCCTGCCCAGATGTAATTTCTTATCCATGTCTATTCAAGCAGACACAAAAACAAAAATAGTATTTCCCTGGAAAGAGCTTCATTTCCCATGGCCAAACTTAGCACAGCTCTCACCATCAGGAAGCACTTTCCAGGGTTAGGCTGAATCCCTTGAGTGGGCCTAGAGAAACAGTGAGACAGATGTAGAAAAAGGGAAAAAAAGTCTTATGTGAAAGCACGTTTAGGATCTTCTGGGTATTTTGTTAAATAAACACCACAGGGTAATTTGGTATTTATAGAAGGATAAAACCCAACCTTAAAGATGATAGGGCATCGGCAAAATTTAATTACTCCCTCAGGTCTCTGCTGTGCAAGGAAGTGTTCACATGACAATTTGGGTGGCTTATTTTATAAGGTATTGCTTCCCTTCTCCAAGGAAGGCACTGACAGAAATGGCTCGTGAATGGCGGTGAATGTACATTACAAACAGAAACCATCTTCCAACCACACCAGTTCTCAGCAAAAGGGAATCTGTGTCAGGTTCGTGTGCTTAGCCAAGGGGCACTAGGGACAAGTGACCAGGAGACCAGTTGTTACAGGGTACTGATGCCAGGACAGACCCTTGCAGAGTTCCTAAGTTTCTTAAAAAACAAGAGTGAGGACTTCTGAAAGGAGGATTCCACAGTCTGAAGCTCCCTTCTCCTGATATTGCAGCGCTGTTTGACAGGGACTGAAAGGATGGGTAAGGTAGGCAGAATTCTCTCTCTCTCTAACAAGGAAACACCAGAAGAACATCTATAGATTCTCATATAACCCTTAGGATCATTTCGGGGCTATAAGACTCTTTGGTTAAAGGACTGGAAAAGGTCTGCAGCCTTGGCATGCACAAACTCTTCTACTGGAGGTCTCTCGTACCTTACTCCAATTAGGAATCCACAAATAAGGCTGCCTATGACACTGCAATCTGGATAGAGCCTGTTTGAGTCAAAGTTTCACTAAATATTCCACACCACATTCACCCTGGACACCTCCTCCTGACAGAGCCCCGTGCTTTCTGAGTGGATTCACAATGGCTACGATGTTCTCTCTGCTTCCCCCAAAACAGAGTTGCAGTAATGTGATTATATGGACAGTTGCTTACTTTTAATTTTATAAGTAGGTCAAGAAATAGATCTCTTCTAGGGAGGATGGAAGTTCTGGACAATTAGTATGACATATCTTTGAGAATTCAAGTTCATAGGTTAGGAAATTAAGATTTGTAAACTAGCCCAGTGACTTCGCTACTGTAACAACAGACCCCAGTTTCCCCAGTAGAAAGATAATGGGGGGCAGGGGGTGAAATGACTGAGCACCAGACCACAGACTCTTCTTCCTATAGCCCTACCCCTAGCAGTTGTCTCTTGCGACCGGATTGCTGAAAAGCACTGCCGTGCCTCTAGTGACTGAACACACTGACAGTACTCCTTCATTCATGCTCTTCTTTGCCCAAGCCTCACCTCAAATCAAACCAACCACTAGAAGCTACTGACCCACCACCTATCTATTTCTTGTGTTTCCCCCTCCTCACCATCCCCAAAGCTTCTGCCGTGGCAGGCCAGTTCCTTACCACGCTCTCCTGGTTGGAGAGAGCAATCACCCTCTACCTCATCGCACCCTCTCTAGTCTCCCCATGCAAGTCCTAAACACACCACCACTTCAAATCCATATCACAGAGAAAACTCATGACTTTTCTTAAATACAAACCTTACCATGGTATTCCTCAACTTAAAATAATTCAATTTCATTTTATTTTTACATTTTTAATTTATTTTTTTAACTTTTTATTTTACACTGGAATATTGCTGATTAACAACGTTGTGTTATTTTCAGGTGTACAGCAAAGTGATTCAGTTATACATATACTTGGGTCTACTCTTTTTCAAGTTCTTTTCCTGTTTACATTGTTACATAATACTGAGCAGAGCTCTCTGTGCTATACAGTAGGTCCTTGTTGGTTTTCCATTTTAAATATAGCAGTATGTACATATATATAGCTGGAAAATAAAGTCCAAGTGCTTCCTCAGCTCCACTGCTCTCTGTATCCCCAGAATCTAGCTAACTTATGTACGACTTGCACTTTGGGAAGGAGATGGCATATACAGATTTTTAAATTTTATGGACCATCAGGCACATTTTTCAAATTGAACTTTTTGTTTTGTGATAATTGTAGATTCACATGCAGTTTTAAGAAATACTACAGAGAGACCCCTGGTATCCTTTACAGTTCCCCCCCAAAGGTAACATCTTGCAAAACTGTAGTACAAGAAGTATCACAATCAAGATACTGGCAGTAACACAGTCAAGATACAGAATATTTCCATCAGCACAAGGATCCCTTTTATTGCCCTTTAATAGCCATACCTCACTCTCACCTCTTCCTCTCCTAACCCTTGTTTCTAATTTCTAGCAACCACTAATCTGTTCTCCATTCTTAAATTTTATAATTTCAAGAGTATTATATAAATAAAATCGTACAGTATGTAACATTTTGGAATCTTTTTTCACAAAGCATAATTCTCTGGAGATTCATCCAAGGTGTTGCCTATATCAATAATTTGTTGCTTTTTATTGCTCAGTTGTATTCCATAGTATGGATATACCACAATTTTTTTAAATCATGCATTTGGTAAAGGATATCTGGGTTGTTTCCAAATTTTGGCTATTACAAATAAAACTGCTATGCACATCTATGATTGAGTGTTAACATAAATTTTTATTTCTCTGGGAAAACTGGCCCCAAGTGCAGTTTCTGAGGTGTATGAGAGTTGCATGTTTAGTTTTATAAGAACTGCCAGACATTTTTCCTGGATGATTGTACTATTTTATACTGACACCAGCAATGTATGAGTAAACCAGTTTCTCTGCAGCCTTGAGAACATTTGGTGTTGTCATTATTTTTTATTTTTAATTTTAGCTATTCTAACAGACATGTAGTGGTATCTCACTGTGGATTTAATTTGTATTTCCCTAATGGTAACTGGTGAACATCTTTTCATGTGCTTGATATTTTATACCCTCTTTGATAAAATATCTGTTCATGTCTTTTGCTCATATTTTTATTGAATTGTTTTCTTAATTGATGAGTTTGTGAGTTATTTATATACTGCATAACAAATCTTTATAGGATATGTGGTTTGCAAATATTTTCTCCCAGACTGTAGCTTAACTTTTAATCCGTTAACAGAGTTTTTTTACAAAACCAAAAAAAAATTAATTTTGATGAGATCTAATGAATCAATTTTTCCTTTTATGGATTGTGATTTGGGGGTCACATCTAAGACTTGGTTGCCTAGCACTAGATTTCAATAATTGTCTATTTTTTTTCTAAAAGTTTTATAGCTTTACATTTTACATTTAAGTCCATGATTCATTGTGAGTTAATTTTTTATAAGGTATGAGGTTTAGATCAAAGACATTTTATTCGGAGGAGGCCTCCAAGATGGGGGAGGAGTAGGATGTGGAGATCACCTTCCTCCCCACAAATACATCAGAAATACATCTACATGTGGAGCAACTCCTACAGAACACTTACTGAACGCTAGCAGAAGACCTCACACTTCCCAAAAGGCAAGAAACTCCCCATGTACCTGGGTAGGGCAAAAGAAAAAAGAAAAAACAGAGACAAAAGAATAGGGTCTGGACCTGCACCTCTGGGAGGGAGCTGTGAAGCAGGAAAAGTTTCCACACACTAGGAGCCCCTTCACTGGGGGAGCCTTGGGGTGGTGGTGGGGAAGCTTCAGAGCCACAGAGGAAAGTGCAGCAACAGGGGTGCGGAGGGCAAAGCGGAGAGATTCCCGCACAGAGGATCGGTGCCGACCAGCACTCACCAGCCCGAGAGGCTTGTCTGCTCACCCGCTGGGGAGGGTGGGGGCTGGGAGCTGAGGCTCGGGCTTCGGAGGTCGGATCTCAGGGAGAGGACTGGGGTTGGCTGCGTGAACACAGACTGAAGGGGGCTAGTGTGCCACAGCTAGCCAGGAGGGAGTCCGGGAAAAAGTCTGGACCTGCCTAAGAGGCAAGAGACCATTGTTTCCGGGTGCGTGAGGAGAGGGGATTCAGAGCGCCGCCTAAATGAGCTCCAGAGATGGGTGCGAGCTGCGGCTATCAGAGCGGACACCAGAGACGGGCATGAGACGCTAAGGCTGCTGCTGCCACCACCAAGAAGCCTGTGTGCAAGCACAGGTCACTATCCACACCTCCTCTCCCAGGAGCCTGTGCAGCCCACCACTGCCAGGGTCCCGTGATCCAGGGACAACTTCCCCGGGAAAACGCACGGCGCGCCTCAGGCTGTTGCAACGTCATGCCCGCCTCTGCCGATGAAGGCTTGCCCAGCATCCCCTACCCCTCCCTCCCCCTGGGCCTGACTGAGCCAGAGCCCCCTAATCAGCTGCTACTTTAACCCCATCCTGTCTGAGTGAAGAACAGATGCCCTCAGGAGACCTACGCACAGAGTCGGGGGCCAAATCCAAAGCTGAACCCCAGGAGCTGTGCAAACAAAGAAGAGAAAGAGAAATCTCTCTCAGCAGCCTCAGGAGCAGCAGATTAAATCTCCACAATCAATTTGATGTACCCTGCATCTCTGGAATACCTGAATAGACAACAAATCATCCCAAAATTGAGGCAGTGGACTTTGGGAGCAACTGTAGACTTGGGGTTTGCTTTCTGCATCTAATTTGTTTCTGGTTTTATGTTTATCTTAGTTTAGTATTGGTAGATTTGTTTATTGATTTGGTTGCTCTCTTCCTTTTTTTTTTTTTCTTTAAACTTTGGGTTTGTTTGTTTGTTTGTTTGTTTATTTATTTATGGCTGTGTTGGGTCTTCGTTTCTGTGTGAGGGCTTTCTCTAGTTGCGGCAAGTGGGGGCCACTCTTCATCGCGATGCGCGGGCCTCTCTTGTTGCGGAGCACAGGCTCCAGACGCGCAGGTTCAGTAATTGTGGCTCATGGGCCTAGTTGCTCCGCGGCATGTGGGATCTTCCCAGACCAGGGCTCGAACCCATGTCCCCTGCATTGGCAGGCAGATTCTCAACCACTGCGCCACCAGGGAAGCCCCCCCCCCCTTTTTTTTAATATATAGATATATATTTTTTTTTCCTTTTTCTCTTTTTGTGAGTGTCTATGTGTATGCTTCTTTGTGTGATTTCATCTGTATAGCTTTGCTTTTACCACCTGTCCCAGGGTTCTGTCTGTCCTTTTTTTTTTTCTTAATTACTTTTTAATTCTTTTTATTTTTAATAACTTGATTTTATTTTTTATTTTACTAACTTTATTTATTTTATTTTATTATTTCCTTCCTTCCTTCCTTCCTTCCTTTCTCTCTCTCTGTCTCTCCCACACTTCCTTCCTCCCTTTCTCTCTTTCTTTCTCCCTTTTCTGCTGAGCCATGTAGCTGACAGGGTCTTGGTGATCCAGCCAGGTGTCAGGCCTGTGCCTCTGAGGTGGGAGAGCCAAGTTCAGGATGTTGGTCCATCAGACACCTCCGTGCTCCACGTAATATAAAACAGCGAAAGCTCTGCCAGAGATCTCCATCTCAATGCTAAGACCCAGTTCCACTCAACAAGCAGCAAGCTACAGTGCTTGACACCCTATGCCAAACAACTAGCAAGACAGGAACACAACCCCACCCATTAGCAGAAAGGCTACCTAAAATCATACTAAGTTCACAGACACCCCAAAACACACCAAAGGCTGCAGTCCTGCCCACCAGAAAGACAAGATCCAGGCTCATCCACCAGAACACAGGCACCAGTCCCCTCCACCAGGAAGCCTACACAACACACCGAACTGACCTTAGCCACTGGGGGCAGACACCAAAAACAACAGGAACTATGAACCTGCAGCCTGTGAAATGGAGACCCCAAACACAGTAAGATAGGCAAAATGAGAAGGCAGAGAAACACACAGCAGATGAAGGAGCAAGGTAAAGACCCACCAGACCAAATGAAGAGGAAATAGACAGTCTACCTTAAAAAAAATTCAGAGTAATGATAGTAAAGATGATCTAAAATCTTGGAAATAGAATGGAGAAGATATAAGTAACGTTTAAAAAGGACCTAGAAGAACTACAGAGCAAACAAACAATGATTAACAACACAATAAATGAAACTAAAAATTCTTTAGAAGGAATCAATACCAGAATAACTGACGCAGAAGAATGGATAAGTGACCTGGAAGATAAAATAGTGGAAATAAAGAAAAAGAATGAAAAGAATTGAGGACAATCTCAGAGACCTCTGGGACAACATTAAACACAAAAACATTTGAATTATAGGGGTCCCAGAAGAAGAGAAAAAGAAAGGGACTGAGAAAATATTTGAAGAGATTATAGTTGAAAACTTCCCTAATATGGGAAAGGAAATAGTCAATCAAGTCAAGGAAGCACAGAGAGTCCTATACAGGATAAATCCAAGGGGAAACATGCCAAGACACATATTAATCAAACTATCAAAAATTAAATACAAAGAAAAAATATTAAAAGGAGCAAGGGAAAAACAACAAATAACACACAAGGGAATCCCCAAAAGGTTAACAGCTGACCTTTCAGCAGAAACTCTGCAAGCCAGAAGGGAGTGGCAGGACATATTTAAAGTGATGAAAGGGAAAAACCTGCAACTGAGATTACTTTACCCAGCAAGGATCTCATTCAGGCTCGACAGAGAAATTAAAACCTTTACAGACAAGCGAAAGCTAAGAGAATTCAGCACCACAAAACCAGCTTTACAACAAAGGGTAAAGGACCTTCTCTAGGCAGGAAACACAAGACAAGGAAAAGACCTACAATAACAAACCCAAAACAATTAAGAAAATGGTTAATAGGAACATACATATCGATAATTACCTTAAATGTAAATCGATTAAATGCGCCCACCAGAATACACAGACTGGCTGAATGGATACAAAAACAAGACCCGTATATATGCTGTCTACAAGAGACCCACTGCAGACCTAGGGACATACACAGACTGAAAGTGAGGGGATGGAAAAAGATATTCCATGCAAATGGAAATCAAAAGAAAGCTAGAGTAGCAATTCTCATATCAGACAAAATAGACTTTAAAATAAAGACTATTACAAGAGAGAAAGAAGGATACTACATATTGATCAAGGGGTCAATCCAAGAAGAAGATATAAAATTGTAAATATTTATGCACCCAACATAGGAGCACCTCAATACATAAGGCAAATGCTAACAGCCAGAAAAGGGGAAATTGACAGTAACACAATCATAGTAGGGGATTTTAGCACCCCACTTTCACCAATGGACAGATCATCCAAAATGAAAATAAATAAGGAAACACAAGCTTTAAATGATACATTAAACAAGACGGACTGAATTGGTATTTATAGGATATTTCATCCAAAACAACAGAATACACTTTCTTCTCAAGTGCTCATGGAACATTCTCCAGGATAAATCATAGCTTGGGTCACAAATCAAGCCTTGGTAAATTCAAGAAAATTGAAATCATATCAAGTATCTTTTCTGACCACAATGCTATGAGACTAGACATCAATTAGAGGAAATAATCTGTAAAAAAAAAAAAATACAAACACATGGAGGCTAAACAATACACTATTAATAACCAAGAGATCACTGAAGAAATCAAAGAGGAAATCAAAAAATACCTAAAAACAAAGGACAATGAAAACACGATGACCCAAAACCTATGGGATGCAGCAAAAGCAGTTCTAAGCAGGAAGTTTTTAGCAATACAATCCTACCTCAAGAAACAAGAAACATCTCAAATAAACAACCTAATCTTACTACTAAAGCAATTAGAGAATGAAGAACAAAAAAAAACCCCAAAGTTAGCAGAAGGAAAAAATCATAAAGATCAGATCAGAAATAAATGAAAAAGAAATGAAGGAAAGAATAACAAAGGTCAATAAAACTAAAAGCTGGTTCCTTGAGAAGATAAACAAAATTGATAAACCATTAGCCAGACTCATCAAGAAAAAAAGGGAGAAGACTCAAATCAATAGAATTAGAAATGAAAACAGAGAAGTAACAACTGACACTGCAGAAATACAAAGGATCATGAGAGATTACTACAAGCAACTCTATGCCAATAAAATGGACAACCTGGAAGAAATGGACACATTCTTATAAAAGCACAACATTCCGAGACTGAACCAGGAAGAAATAGAAAATATAAACGGGCCAATCACAAGCACTGAAATTGAGACTGTGATTAAAAATCTTCTAAGAAACAAAAGCCCAGGACCAGATGGATTCACAGGCAAATTCTATCAAACAATTAGAGAAGAGCTAACACCTATCCTTCTCAAAGTCTTCCAAAATAACAGAGAGAGGAACACTCCCAAACTCATTCTATGATGCCACCATCACTCTGATACCAAAACCAGACAAAGATGTCACAAAGAAAGAAAACTACAGGCCAATATCACTGATGAACATAGATGCAAAAATCCTCAACAAAATACTAGCAAACAGAATCCAACAGCACATTAAAAGGATCACACACTATGATCAAGTGGGGTTTATCTCAGGAATGCAAGGATTCTTCAATATATGTAAATCAATCAATGTGATACACCTTATTAACAAATTGAAGGATAAAAACCATATGATCATCTCAATAGATGCGGAAAAAGTTTTCAACAAAATTCAACACACATTTATGATAAAAACCCTCCAGAAAGTAGGCACAGAGGGAACTTACCTCAACATAATAAAGGCCATACATGACAAACTCACAGCCAACATCGTTCTCAATGGTAAAAAACTGAAACCATTTCCACTAAGATCAGGAACAAGACAAGGTTGTCCACTCTCACCACTATTTTTCAACATAGTTATGGAAGTGTTAGCCACAGCAATCAGAGAAGAAAAAGAAATAAAAGGAATCCAAACCGGAAAAGAAGAACTAAAGCTGTCACTGTTTGCAGATGACATGATACTATACATACAGAATCCTAAAGATGCTACCAGAAAACTACTAGAGCTAATCAATGAATTTGGTAACGTTTCAGGATACAAAATTAATGCACAGAAATTTCATGCATTCCTATAAACTAATGATGAAAAATCTGAAAGAGAAATTAAGGAAACACTTTACCATTGCAACAAAAAGAATAAAATACCTAGGAATAAACCTACCTAAGGAGACAAAAGACCTCTAAAAAGAAAACTATAAAATACTGATGAAAGAAATTACAGATGATACAAACAGATGGAGAGATATACCATGCTCTTGGATTGGAAGAATAAACATTGTGAAAATGACTATACCACCCAAAGCAATCTACAGATTCAAAGTAATCCCTATCAAACTACCAATGGCATTTTTCACAGAACTAGAACAAAAAAATTTCACAATTTGTATGGAAACACAAAAGACCCCGAATACCCAAAGCAATCTTGAGAAAGAAAAAATGGAGCTGGAGGAATCAGGCCCCCAGACTTCCGTCTATACTACAAAGCTACAGTAATCAAGACAGTATGATACTGGCACAAAAATAGAAATACAGATTAATGGAACAGTATAGAAAGCCCAAAGATAAACCCACGCACGTATGGTCACCTTATTTTTGATAAAGGAGGCAAGAATATACAATGGAGAAAAGACAGCCTCTTCAATAAGTGGTGCTGGGAAAACTGGACAGCTACATGTAAAAGAAAGAAATTAGAACACTCCCTAACACCATACACAAAAATAAACTCAAAATGGATTAAAGACCTAAATGTAAGGCCAGACACTATAAAACTGTAGAGGAAATCATAGGCAGAACACTCCATGACATAAATCACAGCAAGATCCTTTTTGACCCACCTCCTAGAGAAATGGAAATAAAAACAAAAATAAACAAATGGGACCTAATGAAACTTAAAAGCTTTTGCACAGCAAAGGAAACCTTAAACAAGATGAAAAGACAACTCTCAGAATGGGAGAAAATATTTGCAAATGAAGCAACTGACAAAGGATCAATCCGCAAAATTTACAAGCAGCTCATGCAGCTCAATATCAACAAAACAAACAACCCAATCCAAAAACGGGCAAAAGACCTAAATAGACATTTCTCTAAAGAAGATATACAGATTGCCAATAAACACATGAAAGAATGCTCAACATCATTAATCATTAGAGAAATAGAAATCAAAACTACAATGAGGTATCACCTCACACCAATCAGAATGGCCATCATCAAAAAATCTACAAACAATATATGCTGGAGAGGGTCTGGAGAAAAGGGAACCCTCTTGCGCTGTTGGTGGGAATGTAAATTGATATAGCCACTATGGAGAACAGTATGGAGGTTCCTTAAAACGTTAAAAATGGAACTACCATACGACCCAGCAATCCCACTACTGGGCATATACCCTGAGAAAAACGTAATTCAAAAAGAGTCGTGTATCACAATATTCACTGCAGCTCTATTTACAATAGCCAGGACATGGAAGCAACCTAAATGCCCAACAACAGATGAATGGAGAAGGAAGATGTGGCACGTATATACAATGGAATATTGGCCATAAAAAGACACAAAATTGAGTTATTTGTAGTGAGATGGGTGGATCTAGAGTCTGTCATATAGAGTGAAGTAAGTCAGAAAGAAAAAAACAAATACTGTATGCTAACACATATATATGAAATCTAAAAAAAAAAAAAATGTTTCTGAAGAACCCAGGGGCAGGACAGGAATAAAGACACAGACGTAGAGAATGGACTTGAGGACACTGGGTGGTGGGAAGGGTAAGCTGGGACGAAGTGAGAGAGTGGCATGGACATATATACACTACCAAACGTAAAATAGATAGCTAGTGGGAAGCAGCCGCATAACACAGTGAGATTAGCTTGGTGCTTTGTGACCACCTAGAGGGGTGGGACGGGGGTTGGGGGGAGGGAGACGCAAGAGGGAGGAGATATGGGGACATATGTATATGTATAGCTGATTCACTTTGTTATAAAGCAGAAACTAACACACCATTGTAAAGCAATTATACTCTAATAAAGATGTTTAAAAAAAAGAGTCACGTACCACAATGTTCACTGCAGCTCTATTTACAATAGCCAGGACATGGAAGCAACCTAAGTGTCCATCGACAGATGAATGGATAAAGAAGATGTGGCAAATATATAAAATGGAATGTTACTCAGCCATAAAAAGGAATGAAGTTGAGTTATTTGTAGTGAGGTGGATGGACGTAGAGTCTGTCATACAGAGTGAAGTAAGTCAGAAAGAGAAAAACAAATACCGTATGCTAACACATGCATATGAAATCTAAAAACAAACAACAAAAAATGGTTCTCAAGTACCTAGGGGCCGGACAGGAATAAAGACGGAGACGTAGAGAATGGACTTGAGGACATGGGGAGAGGGAAGGGTAAGCTGGGATGAAGTGAGAGAGTGGCATGGACATATATACACTACCAAAAGTAAAAGAGATAGTTAATGGGAAGCAGCTGCATAGCACAGGGAGCTCAGCTCGATGCTTTGTGACCACCTAGAGGGGTGGGATAGGGAGGGTGGGAGGGAGACACAAGAGGGAGGGGATATCTGGATATATGTATACGTATAGCTGATTCAGTTTGTTATACAGTAGAAACTAACACAACATTGTAAAGCAATTATACTCCAATAAAGATGTTAAAAAAAAAAAGACCTTTTACTCTTTTTCCTTCCTCCTTCCCTGTTTTTCTTTTTCCTGCCGGTGGATGCCCAATTGCCCTAGTACCATTTATTGAAAAGGCACAGCAGGCATTTTTAAATTGTAACCGCTCCATTTGGACTTCTCCCTTGCTTCTCTATCAGTTGAGGCCTCCATTCTCTGGCTTTCATGATGCCTTGCCCCCTCCCTTTTCACCCAGACCTCCAAAAGTCTTAATTGTGGGCTTGTACCAAGGCCATGGTCTCTGGATCCTCCTAAATGCTCAGTGCTTCTTCAAGTAAAAGGTAAGTACATCCATAGTGGCAGCTTGCTCGATTGCCTTGCCTTCTCTCCCACTCCCTTTCAACAGTCTTGGTCTCAAAGAACTAAAGAAATACCACCCTTGCTTAGATATGACAACTCACTTGTAGAAACAAGGATTTTTAATCTAACATTTCTGGATTTCCCTGGACTTGATTCCCCAGTTTCACAGCACACCACACTGTGTCCTGGTTCCTTGTTTACTACTTCATTTTATGGCTACCACATTGAAACAATTTGTCATGCTCAGATATCTGGCCCATGTAATAGACAAAGACTTGTGTATGTGCTAATGGAAGAGAATACAGGAAACCAAACGGGCTCTTTTCTGCCTTCTCCATATCCTAATGTATCGTATATGTCACAGCTGTACTCACTCACAGCATAGAAACAGCCCTGACTTAAAATCATCTAAATCTATGTGTGCTTGAGGTAACATTTCCACATAAGGATGTCAAGGGCCATTCCTTCCCTGACACATTCTTGAGGGAAACAGTTTAAGCCGAGGTACCATGTGGAGACAAGGTGGTTATTCAGACAATCCTCTGGGATTTCTTGGTCTGGCCATAGCACAGTTCAGTCCCTTAGGCTGTAAAAACATGGCCTCTGAGGTCAATCTTGAATCAGACTATGATTGTTTCTGGTTTTGTTTCACTAAACCCTGGATGTGGTAGAGCACAAAGCTGAGAGGGCTCTTTATCCGCATGTCCATTTTAATGGGCCCTGGTATTTCTGTCCCTGTCCGTTCTGATTCAGTGTCATTATCATCAATGAATTTGATCATACTTTGCCTAAGGCACTTTAAGCAAATTAGACATTTTTTTTTAAATAATAAAAAGTTGACAGATGAAATGTTTAAAAATAGGATGGTGCTGACTCTGAGAATGTATCTTGAGTGGATGTATGAAGAGTGGAATGGTCTCTGTCAGGCTTTTTTGATGTTTTTCCATGACCTTTAACATTCTATAACTATTAAGAGGTGTCATCCTTCATTTTTTTCAAGCTATTCAAACACTTTTTAGTGCAACTACGTGGAAGATTCTGTTGTGTGCACTAGTTGGGGTGAGGAGGAAGGTACGTATACAAGGTAGTCCCCACCCCTGACTTTTCAACCTCTTAAGACTCTTAACCATCCTTCAATACTTTTCCTAGGAGGTCTCCCCTAATCACTGTTACACATAATTTTTTTTTTTCTTCAAGCCCTTCATAAATTTGTACCCATAACAATTATCTGGCTTATGCAAAGACTTTTCTGGAACCCTTCTTGTACAATGTTTATGTGGCATTAGTGAAAGCTTGTTATTTAGCATCCCTGGTGGGATTTCCATCTCTATGTTCCACCCCCCACCCCCCCCATCACAAATTCTCCATCAGTACAGAGTAGTTTTAGCTCCTCTACAATTGACAGTATGAATCTGAGGCATAAAGTTTTATCTGCACTGTCTATCTGGTCTATCTTTTGGTTAGTTTATTTTGTTTTCTTAATTCATTATGTATTACTGGAAGTTAAACAGCTTTGTTTCCAAAGCTGGCTGGAAGCTTGTAACAAAATAGAAGTTCAGAGCCCAAGTGAGAGTCCTTCACAGGGCATCACTTGGTCATATCAGCCTCTCAAGTTTCAAAATTATATGACCTATTTAAAAATATTTAGCAATTTCCATTGCCTTTAATTGCACTTTCTGGCACTTGGTAAGGAATCTTCCATAGTCACAATAACTTTTTTCAATGTTGCATCATAATATAATCTTGTAAAGGTATTAAAAGCAATCATTAGGGGTCCAAATTTACATTTAAATCAATGGAATATAACACTACCAATGCAAATTATTTAACTGAGGTGCAGATCAGATAAACTGTCACCTCTAATATAGAGCTTAGTTTTCATTTATTTAGGCAATAAAAGAAAGTCATTACAACTTACCCCTCTGCTTGACCCCTGGGCGGTTTCTCCAGACACGGTGATAAGATGCATCCCAGCTTCTACACTGTTAAAATTTGAAGACAAAATATGAATCTTAGAATCAAGAAATCATTGTATAGTATTTATTATTCTGGCTCCTTGGTGATGCTCCAGACATGGGTGTGAAAAACCACAACAGCAACTAATTCTGGTAGAAAATAAAGTACAGGAATTCCCTGACAGTTGCCCTTGCAAATAGTCTCATCCTTACTGATACAGAAAACATTTAGATTTAAATAGTGTTTAGATAGAAAACACCCAAGTAAAATACCTTCAATAGCTGTGCAAAAAAACCTTTCCTCTCTTCCAGGGCCCATTTGTTTTTCTCTGCTACTCGTAAATTTTGCCATGTTTTGAAATTATATGAAACAACAGAGTGTAGTGGAATAAGCATTAGCTTTGGAGAATGGAGTTGAAAAACAAAACAAACAAACATGAGTTTTTATGGGGTAGGTGGCTCTTACCAACTCTGTGCATTTGTTTACTTCTCTGGGATTCTACTTTCTCAAGAATAAAAGGAAGGTTTTAAAAAACCTACCTGGAAGGGGCATTGTGAGTTTTGCAAAAGATCTGTTATAGAACAGAGCTCAAAACTAATAGGTGCTTGATAAACGGCAGTTCATGATAATATGTGTTCCCTCTCACCTTTTTTTTTTTTTTTTAACCACTAGAATCTAGTATAAGAATGCTAATTTGATTTGAGATTGTGGCACAATAGCCAACCATACCTAAGTGAAAGAGAGCACCTTTTTGAGCATTTATTTTAATTGGCAGGGTGACAGAATTAGAGTTGAATGATCATTGGTCTATGTAAAGCTTCACCCTCAAATCATATTGAGCGACGTACTTCTTCATGTGTTACATTTATTTGCTTTCCCACAGCCATCCCAAGTTCCCTGGGGAGATAAGGCTAGTTATCAGCTCCAGAAGAAGGACAAGAAAGTGCATCATGCTGGTCTCCTAACATTGCCTCTTCTTACCCTGCACCTCCCCAGTCAGTAGACACTTGTTTCTGGCACGGTGGGAGGGTTCAAAAATAGAGGACTGAAATTAACAGAGAAGTCACAGCTAGCATATGAGAACATACTTATAAATGCACACCCACATCTGCACCAATATTCCTTTTTCCCCTTATGTTAAAGAAATTGACCCTATTCCTGCCAAAACCACTTCCTCCACCTGTATTTTGATTCTTTCTTACAGTGCTCATCTCTCAGCTTACATTACCCATATATATGATTTTGCATGGTGTCTACTTTTTCCATGAGAGCCTTTAACATCTTCATCATAATAATTTTAAGTTCTTGTCTGATAAATCCAACATCTCTGTCATATCTGAGTCTGGTTGTGAAAACTGTTTGTCTCTTCAGAGAGTGTGTTATTTTGCCTTCTGACCTGACTTGTAATTTTTGGTTGAAAGCCAGAGTTGTTTAGGGTAATAGGTACTACAGTAAATAGGCCTTTAGTGTGAGGATTATGGTAATCTGGCTAGGAGTTGGGCTGTGATTAATATTCGTTGTCTCTAGAGACAACAGATGCTTCAAATTCCTCTGATAAGATTGTTTTCTCCTCCCTCCCAGCTCTGGGGCTTCCCGTGCACTCCTCAGGCAGTCTGTGTCCTGCAGCTTGTTCACCTGTAACCCACTGTCATCACGCCTGGAAGCTTGCTCGCGTGTGTGGTGGTAAGGCGTGGGGGAAGGGGATGTCCTATCACCTTCTAACTGAGCATCAGTCTTCTTAGTGGACCTGTGTCCAGGGGTGTGGACTTAGAGGGGTCTGTCTGTCCTCCCGGCGTAGAGCTTTCCCCACTAGTCTCTTTCCCAGCTACAACGTGCTCAGTCTAACTCCTTGAAGCCCTTGCCCCTACTGACCAAGTTTTTCTTTCTTCTTCTCTTAAGACGAGATAGGAAGGCTGGGGCAGGAGGCCGGGAGGCAGGGTTCCCTTCCCCGAGCTGGAATAAGGTTTCAGAACTGCCCTCTGGCCAAGTCCTTCACCCAGGAGATTAGTCTTTTGCTTGGGAGAAACATCTGGGAGGGTTTACTGTAGCTGCCCTTCCCTCCCCCATCCCTGCCCTGCCAAGACTACGTAAGGAGCTTTCTCAGATCCTCCCCGTGAGAAACTGGTGGGGCTCCTGCAGGAAAACCCTGGGAAACTATGAGGAGCTTCTCATTCTCATGCTAGCCAGACTTGGACTCCAGCAATTTGACAAAATAACCATTAAGCGTTCCTACCAGCTTACAGTCTCAGCGGCTTCTGCTCTAGGTTAGCAGATCTCAGGTAATGTACCTCTCCAGATGCACCCGACTTTCCAGATTTCAGGGTGGTGGTTTGCCCTACAAGGTTAAGTCTGATTGGTGGTCCTCGCCCTGCAACTCTAAGTCTCTGATTGGTCCAAGAAAGTCATTGATTTTCAGCTTGCACAGCATTTTCTACTTCTAAGGGCATGAGTAATCACTTCCAAGCTCTTAATATATCAAAGCTGAGACCAGAAATCCCTCCTCCTGTGTTTTGAGGCTTGTCCATCCTGCCTTCTCAGGAACCATACCCCAGATAGCTAGTTTCCAATCTTGGCTGTGCACTGGAATCTCCTGAAAAGCTTTCATCACTGCTGTTGCCTGGGCTTCACCCCAACGGGTCTGATTTAATTAGTCTGGGGCTTGGAACAGTTGCCCAAATGATCATACGCTTTCCAGATCAGAGTTATTTTTTCAAAACCTAAAACTGATCACATCAGTCCATCTGCTTAAAACACTCCAGTGGCTGAACATTACATTGTTCTTTTGACCAAAAAAAAAAAAAAAAAATCCTTATGTAGTTTACAAAATTCTGTACGGTCTGGCCCCTGCCTAACTAACCACCTCCCCTCACATCAATTTCCCATACTGGCCCTCTTTTACTTCGTAAAATGCACCGTGTTCCCTCTCACCACATTCATTCCACACATATTATTGAACACCTACAGTGGCCCAGGCACTGACTGAGATATAGAATTTACAGCAAAGACACACACACACCAAAAAAAACACCTAATTGCCTGTGCACATGGGGCTTAGCTTTTTGTTACTGGGAAGACAGACTCTAAACAAAGTTGTATCTCAAGACCTAAAGTTAAAAATGTTACTGTTAAGTTTAGGCACAGTGTTGCACAGCACATCTCTGGAACTTACTTATCCTACATAACTGAAACTTTATTCCCATGAATAGGAACTCATCATTTCTGCCTTCCTCCAGCCCCTGGCAACCACCATGCTCCTGTCTGTTTCTATGAGTTTGACTATTTTAGACACCTCATGTGAGTGGAATCATGCAGTATTTTTGCTCTGTAACTGGCTTATTTCACTTAGCATAAAATCTTCCAGGTTCATCTGTGTTGTCACATATGGCAGCATTTTCTTCTCTGTAAGGCTGAGTAATGTTCCATTGTATGTATATATCACATTTTTATCCATTTATCTGTTCATGGACATATAGGTTGTTTCCAAATCTTGGCTCTTGTGAATTCGCTGCAATGAACATAGGGGTGCAGATATCTCTTCGAGATCCTGATTTTAATTATTTTGGATATATACCCAGAAGTGAGATTGCTAGATCATATGGTAGTTCTACTTTTAGTTTTTTGAGGAACCTCCATACTGTTTTCCACAGTGGCTTCACCAACTCACATTCCCACCAACAGTGTACAAGAGTTCTAGTATCTCCACATCCTCACCAACACTTGTTATCTTTTGTTGTTTTGATAATAGCCATTCTCACAGGTATGTGGTAATTTCTTATTGTGGTTTGATTTGCATTCCGTGATTATTAGCGATGTTGAGCATCTTTTCATATATCTGTTGACCGTTTGTATGTTTCCTTTGGAGAAATGTCCAAGTCATTTGCCCATTTTTCAATTAGGTTATTTGGGTTTTTTTGCTAATAAGCTGTAGGAATTCCTTACATAATTTGGATATTAGTGCCTTATCAGATGGCTTGCAAACAGTTTCCTTATTCTGTAGGTTGCTTTTTTACTCTGTTGTTACTCTTTTTGTGCAGCAGCTTTTTAGTTTGATGTAGTCCCACTCCTCTATTTTTGCTTTTGTTGCTTTGCACTTTTGGTGTCGTATCCAAGAAACCATTGCCAAGACCAATGTCATGGAGCTTTATAAAACAGGGTAAGAAAATAGGGAATGATGAAGGTAGTGGTGCTATTTTAAATAAGAAGAACAGGGAAGACCTTTCTAATAGGGTGACATTTAAGCAGAAGTCTAACTGAATAAAGAAGCAAGCCACTCAGATGTTAGGGAATGAGTATTTAAATCAGAGGGAACAGCAAGCAGAAAGGCCCAGCAAGGAAACCAGAGTAGCTGCGGCAAAAGAAATGTGATTTAGAGCAGTTGGATTAGAGATCCTAGAGAGACCCCAGGGAGACAAAATCACCAAGGCATTTGTAGGCAATGGGGAGGATTTTAGACTTTATTCTGGGTGAGGTGGAGGTGGTAGCCATTGAGTGGTTCTGAGCAAAGCAGTGACATGCTCTAAATCAAGTTTTTAAAATATTACTCTGGCTTCTGTGTGGTTAACAGGCTGTAAGACTACAAGAGGGCAAGGAAATAAAAATAAAGTTAAGTACTCATATTAATCCAGGTGAAAGCTGATAATGTCTTGAATTAGGCTGGTAGAAGAGAAGGTGGCACACAGTGGTCACATTCTGAACATGTTTTGAAGGTGAAGCAGAGACAGTTCTCAGGTGCACTTGATGTAAAATTTGGGTAAAAAAGAAAAATTACAAATTATTCTATGGTTTGAGGACTAATCAACAGCACGAATGTAGTTAATTTTTGCTGAGCGGAAAATATTTTACTGAGGGGAGGGCAGGAAAATGGTCTTTCGGGATAAGACCAAGAGTTAAGATTTGAAACAGGGTAAGTTTGAGATGTCTAATAAACTTCAAATGAGCAATTTCAAGAAGATAGTAAGATTCATGATTCTGGAATTCAGGAGAGAAATTTAGCCAAAGATAAAGAAAATGTTGCATAGTATTTAAAATCATGGTGCTAGATGAGGTCAACTTGGAAGTGACTGTAGACAGAGAACCGAAGAAGTACCAGGTCTGAACCCTGGTGCCCTCCAAAATGTTGTGGGAAGAATATGAGCTGAGTAAAGAAAAGGACATGAAGAACCAGATTAAATCTACTAGAAGTAGATTAAAGTGTGTTAGATCCTAACACCAAGTGGAGTCAAGAAGGAGAAAAGATATAGCAAGGTCAAAAGCTGGACACAGATCAAGTAAAAATAGGACTGAGAAATGACCATTGAATCTGTCAATATGGAGGCTACTAATGACCTTGAAGAGAGCAGTACTGGTAGCGTGGAGGGGACAACAGCCTGACTGGGGTGGGATTAAAAGACAAAGAGGAGTTCTGCTGCTGCTAATGGTAAAGTAGCTTGTATCAGACTAACCACTCCCTGGGTAATAATTACAAACTCTATATAAAATATAAAGTACATAAAAGTAAAGGAGCGAAGCCCCAAATCAGGTTTTTTCCACAAATAAAATGCAAGGAAAAATAAGAGAGGGATGGAGGAAGAACCAATAAAATATCTTTAAGAGACACATCAAGCAATTACAAACGAAAGAATGTTATAAAGATCCTGATTCAAACTACTAAAAAATGACAAGAAAATCGAGAAGTTTAAAGTGGTGATATGTGATGATATTAAAATCTTTATTGTTCTCTTGTGTAACTATGGTGATTCAGTTGCATTTTTTTAAATGCCATTATCTTTTAGAATTCGTGAAATATTTAGGAATTAAATGATCTAATATGGTGTTTAATATTTGCTTTGAATTAAAATAAAGCAATACAGGGGTGTAGCTAAAACATGACTGGTCATGAGTTGATAACTGTTGAGGTTGGGTGGTGGGCACATAGCATTCATTATACTATTCTATTGTTTTACATGTTTATGCCTTATAGTAAAATTAATTTTAAAAATGAAGACAAACCAAAATCCAACTTATAAAGCAAAAGAATTAGTCAAATGATATTTTACTTCCAAAAAATACTCACTGTTATCTGCTTACAAAGAAAAAGTTCCTTCAATGCTTTAAAGTATTTGCCTTATAAATCATTCAATATTAAACAAAGGGCGGGGGGAGGGGGATAAACAAATGTGAATTATGGGAGCCTATACGAATTGGAAATTGAACATAAATGAAGTAAAACTGCCTCTGAAATGATAATTCTAGTTTATGATAAAGTAGGATTGGATTAACAAACACCACCTCAGGATCAGAACTGTTTTGCAAAGCAAAGTACCCTAGCAAACAAATATGTGAAAGACGTTTACCCTTTAGGAGAAGACAGGCATAGGTAATTGTGAGCCAGCTCTAAGCCCATTTGTAAACAGTAATACTATATTTTTACTGCTTCTCAGATTGTGGTCTGAACATTTGACATCTTTAATGTCTTTCAAAGATATTAAACGTTGCAGACAGGTGAGAAAGGACATATATCATTTCTGATTTGTTGTCGACGTTGCTGGCAAATGTGCATTTGTGTGCAGCCATCTCTAATAAACTGCTGGCTTCCTGGTTGTTATTATATAGCTCGCCCACTTCGAATAATTTATTGTCCCCCACATTATTGGCACCACTTTCTGAAAGCTGTGAGTGGAAAGGGGATTCTAACACATCACATTAAAAAAATAAGAGAAAACTCTAGATCAGTATGTTATTTTAAACAGCCTCTACTCATTAGGGAGGAAACTTATGGACCCAAAGTAAAAATGCCTCCCACATCTACTCAGAGAAGCAAAGAGGAGCAATGGAAATGGGTTTGTCTGCTGACCACTGTACGGATGCTGCCCTGCCTGTGTCTTGCACTCTGTGAGCAAAGCCAAATGGTCTCTTTGGTCTTATTCTTTATTTTCATTTCATTTTACAGGGGAGTAAAAACAAATTAAAAACTCAATCTTCACATCCTCCCAACGGAGGATATGTATTAGCTATCGATGCTGTGGATAGAGATACCTGAGTGTACTGTACTGGGGTCTCACCTTGACTGGCTCCTAATTAGATCTACCTTTCTGAATACAGATCCCTACCCGCAAAGTGGGGCTAAACCAGGACCTGTGGTTGGGAGGCTTCCGCTCAGTGTTGGCTCAGGGAGAGTTAGAGCTGTTGAAATTAAAGCTGGCTAACTGATGGGCAGTGAACTCCCTGTCACTATTTGTTGATGACCACCTGGCAAAGATGCTCTAGACCAGTGGTTTTTAAGCCTTGTAATTGTTTTGAAGTCATTAGAAATGCAATAGAGCTATGAAACTCCTCTATGTAAAAATACGTATGTTGAAATAAGATTACATATTACATAACACATCAGGGGCTCACGACCCCACACCCCCCATTAATGGTTCAGAATAAGTTTCTACATGTGGAGGAAACGTTGTCTGACCCTCAGGGTCTCTATATGCCCTTAGATTCTGTTATTCTTTAGGGAAGATTTTTAAAATAAAGAAGGATTCAAAGTGATTTTAAATTATTCCATCCTGCCCTCTGTAATTATCTGTAAACTGGCAAAACGGCCCTGATTCATTGCAAGTGAAATAATTATACAATTGACCCTTGAATAACACAGGTTTGAAATGTGCGGATACACGTGAATTTTTTTTTTTTAATAGTAAATACTGCAGTACTACACTATCCGCGGTTGGTTGAATCTGCAGATGTGAAACCGCAGATACAGAGGAATTGCGTATAGGGAGGGCTGACTATAAACTACATGGGGATTTTTGACTTCCGGGGAGGATCAGCACTCCTAACCCCCCCTCCTGCCCCATTAGCAGCAAATGACTTTGGCTTGGTTTCCATGAGAGCCAGCAATGGAGACAAATCCACAAACAACAACACCTTTCTCCCTACGTCATGAATATCCTGTGCTAATGCTCTTTCTGGCACATTCACTCAACTTGCTGCCCACTACTTCCCACCCAACATGTCCAAATTCAGTGCCTTTCACATGCCCTCTGAGTTTCTTCTCTCACTCTGAAGCCTCACCTGGTATTTTAGGCTTTGCTCACCTCCTCTCATCCTAACCTGTACAAAACAGAGTCTGGGGCACCATTCCACACATAATCACATTCCGTCATATGCTCTTAGTTTCTCTGTCTTGTATGTTGTCTCATTTCGGAGAATAGACTGTAATATTCTAGATCATAGGTACCTAGTCAAATTTTCTTCAACTTTCCCACTAGAGCTAAAACACACATGAGATACTTAAGATAAGAAATACATATTGACTAAAAAAAATTTTTTTTGGCTTCTGTCTAACTTTGAGAAACAATAAGATCTCCATGAGGGTAATTTAAAGGACAATCTTTTGAAAGAGAGCTAAGAAGTGATGAGCAAGCTTGCTCAATGTGCAAGAATCAATGCAAGTTTAGAGTTTTATATTTGAAAGGAATAATGATTAAGGGAAACTGTAAGACTGGATTAAAGAGTTGAAGAAAAAACTGATGAGAGATAAACACATTTTTAAAAGGTTTGTGACCTTATTTTTAATCATTTTTTAAAAGCTGAAAAGAGTTGTCTTACAAAATTATTTTTAAAAACATCTCTTGAACTTATTTGGCTCAAGGAATCACTTGAAAAACAGAGACTGTTAAATTCACTGTGGTTGTAATTGCCTAGTACCCACCAGCCTCACTTAAATGGCCTATTGTCACCTCAGAAGTAAGGTTTTACTTTGCTTAGTTATGAATACTCTCAGTTGCTGTTGTATTAAACAAGGGGTCAGCACCACCGGAGAATATCAAGTCAATTGTGAATTCTCAGCCTCAGTGTCTGATTAGAGGTAGTGTATGGAATGCCTTCCTTAATTACTTTGGAGTCATTGGGGTATTTCATTAGTCTCAGTTTTTATCTTGTAACTTCATTCATAAAATATATTCCTTATCATTTAGCTCCGTCGGGAACAGATCACTGGCCCTGTGCATCCTGCTCTCTCTGTGATCTCTCAGCCCCAAAGGAGAAGGTCAGAATTCCTCTACATAATAACACTTTCAGCTCTATTAGCACATTCAGAACACCATGAAGGAAAAAGGAAAAAAAGCAAGATATCAGGTTGCTTACAAGATAATGTTCCCACATTTTGCCAGAAATATTAGGTAAAATTGTTTTCTTCAAAGAAGTTAAACAACAAATGTTGTTTATACAAAAATTGATCAGCAGTTCAATCTATTCTTCTCCTGGGACCAACAGAAGCATGCTCCCCAAAGATGTTTTTAAAAGAGAAATTATATTATTGTCTTTGATTATGAAATTCTATCAATACCTACACTCAATCAGACAAGGGATACACAGGTCATGCTAAAGAGAAAGACGGTTTCAGAGCAGAACACTAAATTCAAGCTATGAACATGGCTGAAGAACATTTAGGCAGGAAGGTAATGTCACAGAGATACACATAGGCATCGGCAATGACATCCAATATGTGGTGTCCTCTCCTAGCAATTCAGGTGCACCCAGCCCCATTGCAGGTTATTATGGAGACGGTGTGTCATGCTTGACGTCTTTAAACATTTAAATTCTGCAGTAAACTTTGTTATTCTAATTCCATGTTCACAAAGAAACTTCAGATTACTAATTTGTCTTCTAAGTTTCCTTGATCCTATAGCAAAGGCATCATAGGGTAAGTGGAAATATTCAAGGCCACTTAAAGCCTCCTCTCAGAAGTGGCATAATGACAGTCATTTTCACCTTATTCTGTTGGTTAAAGCAAGTCAAATAACCAAAAACAATACCAAGGGAAAGGGGAATAGACTCTGCTCTTTTAGTGGGAGGAATTGCAGAGTTACACGGCAAAGGAGTTGGATAGAGAGAAACATAGAATGAGGTCCAAATAATGCCATCTACCACATGTGGCCAACTGCACAGCTACAGAAACCTCAGCGGCCTCAGTAGCAGTACCTTTTTGAACCTTTATTCTAGTACCCTGATTACGCTGACTCAGCCACAAACTTGCATTTTTTTTCTGTGTCTCCTAGTTCAAATTTCCAAAGGAAAAATCATACTGAATCAGCCTGGCTTACCATTGGTTCCTCGAGGGTCAGGGAGTTCCCTGGTTCAATCAGGGGCACATCCTCTTAAAAGAGGATGCAAACAGAGAGACAGTGATTACAGACATACCCAGGATAGTTTTCTTTTAGTTGCCATCGTTTTCTGTTGGCAATTCTCTGGGTCTCCCATCATTTGGCTTCTCTCGGGGGCAACTTCCCCTTGAGATGTGCACATCTGCTTTTCTGAGACTTCTATATTCATAGAAATTGGTTCATTTTACAGTGTTTCACAATTCCTTACTGACCACCTGACCATGGCCAGAAAATGATCTAGTCTTTATCTCAACAATATCTTAATACTTTCTACGGAATGATGTCTTTGGCCACTCACTGATCCCTGACCTGACCACAGATCAGGCCCTGACTTCAGCTTGCTGCTTACCTCAATCATGGATGCCATTGGTCTTATAAAGAATAGAGACTCAACTCAGATTTTTTTCCCCTCCTAGAGATACAACCAGAAGTAAACAGATAGTAGGGTAGTGGCACCATCTTTTTTTTACATCATTTCTTTCAAGGAGCAAATTTTTCCATATCAAACTTCTGTAATATACACATTACTTAGAGAAAGCCTGCAATCCAAAAGAAAAATGAGGTCAAAATCAAAAATAAAGAAAAATATTTTTCCCTAATACAGTGTTTCTGCTGTTGTTCAAATGAAAAACCACCCTCAACACATAGGGAACTTTTTTTTCTTCATAGGGAACATTTGAATGTGTTGATGGAGGTTAGAAATTATCTATCATACATGTTGGCAGAATACATTTCAATCTATTGTCATTATCTTGAAGGAAATGGCACCATTTTAGTTGACAATTTGCAGAATGAGCAAAGAGATGTGGGTCCTATTTAAGGCATGATTTTCCTTATGGAAAGACACTGGGAACACAGCAGAGGAACCCTACATGTGAGCTTCCCTCCACTTAGCTGAGCCAATTATGGAAAACACAGACATAATCTAATGTCTAAGCACTATGTACATGATATATTGTTATTTTGTTCAAGAGCCCTGAGGCAAGAGAAAAATCAAAATAATTTTACAATAGCACCTGTTTGAAAATAAGCAGTTTATTCCATCCTTATAAAATATTTATGGATTTCAAATGGATGTCCTTGAATAAGGCCATTTCATTTCTGTTCTCCACTGAGGATCGGTTACTTACAGAAAACTCTAGACCTATTTCCTGATAATTTAGTACAGTTCCAAACCTTTTGTGAAAAAGCAGCCATCCAATAACTTTATTTACTAAATTTCATTTTTAATGATTCTGACTTAGTAGTCATACAAGCAACACCTCATGCATCGTTTCACCCTATTGAATAGAGAGGAATCCCTTCTATGAAATAAAATAATTTGATTTCCATCGAGAAAATGTATTTCAAAAAACCCAAGAGACTGAAGGAAACTATTACTTTTTATTACCCATATCATAATGTTCATCTTAATTACTGCTAAAGCAGGTTCACAGATGTAGTCTAATTGAATGTATAACTTTTTAATTGAAAAGGGGAAAAGGATGAGATTTGAGTTCTAACAATAAGATGAGACTCAAGTTAAATCCCTCCCTTCTAAAAAGCTTTCCTGGGAGAATTGAGGTTCTTAAAAATGTCCTAATTGTCAGGTATCAACAATGCACAAATGAAGCATTTTGGAATTTGGAGAAACGAGTCAGTGTTGTGTTATCTATTATAACCGGGGTTAGAGGCAGGTCAATGTGAACGGACACTGGATACTGCGGCTAACCAGTTGAGACTATCCTCAACTCGGCCTCTGATACTTTGACCCATCTCCAGGCAAAAGATTTCACGTTTTATATAAAGAACAAAAGATGGGGTCAGTTAAGGTCTCTGGGCCTTTAGTTCTGTCTCTTATATGCCAAAGCTTTAACCTTTTAGTTATTCTTGTAAGTAGCAAATAATGTCCTACCTATTTTCGGCAGCCTAAACTTTTAGCCATTGAGGAAAAGAAACTGCTAGTAGTATTACTGCATTATTGCTATTCCTTCCATCTGTAATTGAACACGATTTCCTACATCTGTTTTCTTTTTCCACATGAAATTATTTTATGTTTCCTTGAATGCACTACAATAGAACATGCAATGGCTAAACTTACTGAAAGAACATCTGAGATTCTCTGAAGCAAAAAAAGAAAAGAAAAAACTATTTGCAACAGAATCCTTATGGTTTAAATTCTTGTTGTCTGGGTATGCATATGAACGTGTAACTTTTTTCAGACATCCCATTTTGCCAAAACATCAATTAGTCTGACTCATCAAATTCCCTCTTCCTATTCCGTATCATGTATTGAACATGTTTCTATTTCTGCACCAGGGAACACCACTCGAACTTCCACTGAAAACAGCCCTTGAATACATAGATGGTAATCACATGCTTAGACAGCAAAGGAAGCCTTCATGACTATTTTTAATGTATCTATAACCACTTCAGATGTCTTTTTGGAAACCAGCTGCAGAATCAATGTGTTCAAAATGGTAGCTATGTACCAGCTCCCATTAATTTCTTAAAAGCCCAGGTTCTATGCTTACATTGAGGCAGAAGGAGTAATATGACTTTAAGGGTGTGGGTTATAATTCAAGTATGATTGTATTAGCATAAAAGAACATAAGCTGCTTTTTCTGAATGCAAACACGGTCCCTAAACCAAGGATGTAAATTAGTATTACAATGAAAGCTGCCAGAAGGACAGAAGTTGGAAGTGTTCTCTTCTCTGAGCAGCAGGAGACTGTTCAGGTCCTGCTGCTTTGAAAACCTTTCTCCCCCCATGCAGGCTGCCCTGCTAAGAGAAATCTATTTGAGTATTTTGGCAATCACAGAGGCCCCCACATAAACTATGGATACAGAAATGCAGAAGACAGTCTAACAAATGGAACACGGTGGAACCTGTTTCTCCGCCGCCATATGGTGTCGACAGAATTGCCACTTTGCTTCTCTGGGAAACAGCTCATCATTAAAAAATAAATAGCAACTTTTCTGTGGGGAAAGAACCCGCAGTCATTATTCTGAAAAAATAACAAACAGGAAACTCTGTCCTTTCATTTTACAATCTTATTTTTTGTCTTACATTATTATTATTGCCGCACACATAGACATGTTTTCCAGGAATTCACAATGGCTTGTACCTTGGTACATGGGAACTCAACATCGTGTTTTTCTAGATTTGGAGAGATAAGCCCAGGTACAACATATACCGTGAAAAATCAGTGCACTTCATTATAGACCTTCTTTCCTTTGGAAAAACTATTCTTTGAACCTAACAATATGGAATGTACTTATAGTCTGAGTTCATGCTTATAGATAAAATGCATATAAAACACCCTGGTTTCTGTAAAGTTTAACAATTTCCAAATTGAATTTGGATGACTTTATTATTTATGGAATGAAGTTGTTACTGGAATTTATTCTGTAATATATTTGATAATTTACCCTCTCTCAATGCAGGAAAGTTTCATCACATTCCATAATTAAATGTAATGCAAAGCCTGTTCGTAGCTTTCTCCCTCATACAACCCTTCTCTGGCTTTGCCCCCTTTTGCCCACAAGAAGCCTTTCTTACAAACCTCTATGTCACCTTTCTACAAATCAGACTGCTGGAAATTTGTATCTGTAGTGCTATCTGTAAACAAATCACGGTATTTTCAAATCCATGTAATTCCCAAAGCATTCTCCCAAATATTTTATTTGGTGTTCAAATAGCACTGAGAGAGGGATAGGAAAGGTTATCATTTCTTCTTTGCAAACAAAGAAATGGAAAGAGGGGGGTTAAATCAGTAACTTAGATATTAGTCTCAGGGTTGAACTCTGGTCTTCTGACTCCCAGTTGAGGGCCTGTTCTACAGCACTGTGTTAGCCAAGGCAGAAGGACAGATCATCTTCATCAGTATTGCCCTTCTCCCATTATTCCTTCAGCGGTGGTCTCTGACCATGTGGCTAGACTGGCCTTGTTACTGATAATGCTTCATCTACCTATTTCCTCCAATATCAGGCATCTGTTTTAAGATACAACAGGGAAGTTAAAGGTTTCTAGAAGTCAGTTACCACAGAGCCAAAGAAAAGCACGCGTCTGTAAAGGTTAGACTGTGTTTCAAATGCAAATCTTTAAGATTCTGATGCCAGAATCAGCTACTTCCATTTGGTGAACTCTGTGAAATAGGATTTGGAGTCAGAAAAAAATGGTTGAGCTTGATAAGCTGCTTTATATTATGGTACTTTAGTTGTTTTGAAACAAGCAATAATTTTACAATATGTTGTCCTGTTGGAAGGACGACTAAGAAATTTTCACCAACACCAGGTAAATGAGGAGAGCACAAAATCTGGTCCTCCTGTGGACCAGAAGTCAAGAACAGAAGACATGCATTCCCTCTTCTCCCCGGGCTGTCTGTCAACACTAAATTCTGTTCTGCAATAGAACACTGAGTCCCTGCCAAATTGAGAGAGTCCTCACAGCCTCATCTGATTGAATTCATTTCTATCACTTCTAAAGAAAGCTTATTCAAAAATATAACTGATCTCAGGATGCATATGGTATTTTATATCTTTTCTTCAACTCTTCCAGCTTTGTCCTTTAATACTCCCTCAATTCATATTTGGGATGGGGATTTTGCAAATTAAGAAGCAGGAAAATATTTTATGTCTGCAAAGTTCCAAGGCATATGCTTTGTTCCTTGTTACTGGAAACACTGTCCTCAAGAAATTGTATACAACTGGCAGATAATTCCTCAATGTTATTGACAGCTTGTCACTAGTGGATGCTGACGGCTACATGACATCAAGTGCATCCAGCCAAAATGCCATAACACGCAGCAAGCACCAAAGTAAAGATTCTGAAAAAGGTAGCAAATCTACTGTATTGCTCAGTGTTGTTTTAAGGTTGCTCATTCTCAATTACGTATCATTTGCAAGACAACCTAACCACCCAGACAGAGGACTGAATAAAAGGAATACAGTTTGGGTGTTATATCTAATGGAGAGTGAGAAAAGAATATGTTTTATGGTATTGTTAAATGAAAGCTAGTCACCAATCACCTGCATCCAGCATCATACAATTTTAAGCAGGAGTTCCAGACCTAGAGGAAAAGATTTGAGGGAAAAGATATGGGGAAGGCAGTCTGAGAAGAAACCAGACTATATGATTTAAGCCAGACTGTATGACAAAAGAAGTGAGATGGTAGTAACTACAATTAATTAAAATTAAGTAAAATTAAAAGTTTAGTTCTTCAGTTGTAGTAGCCACATTTCAAGTACTCAAGAGCCACACATATCTAGTGGCTACTGCGTTGGTGAGTACAGATGTAGAATATTTCCCTCATTGCAGAATGTCCTACGGGACAGCGTTATTACAATGAGTTATATGTTTCTATGTGATTCAACCATCCAAAGACTCCCTTTATTGAGTGGATGATTTTCAATGGAAGCATAACACAAGTAAGAGAGCTTTAGTGTACAAACTCTAGATCTGACTTCCCTCCTAAGGCTTGGTCTCAGTTTCTTGTCTAGTAAAACAGAGGCCACAGGGACAGAGACGGTATGGAGCTGTTTCTGGAAGAAACAAGCCTAAGGTATTATCTAGCTCTTAAGTGCTCAGTAAGTGGTTTAATTATACTAATCATCATGCTTACTAGATTGTGTCTATAAATTTAGTTCTGCAAAGAAATTGTCAAATCATCTTTTCTCTCATTATGTTAGGAAAGTGTTTCTACCTTTATATTTGAGTTTCAAACAGCAACAATGATCACAAAAATGAATGTTTATTATTTAATATGAGCCAGGGGCATATATGTCCAGATTCAAGTTCTGCTATTGCTACACACTTCCCAGTGAGCTGTGTACCCTTGGATAGTTACCATACCTCACTAACCTTAATTTTCTTAATAAGTGAACTGGAGAAGATAATAATGGTCCTTGTGAGGGCTAAATTACTGCTGTATATAAAGCTCTTAGGACAGTGGCTAGAACATGGTAAGTACTTATTAAATGTTAGCCGTTGTAATTACCATTTTCCAGGCATTTTAATAAATACATCTATTTTCTCCTGTTGATTCTTATGATAACCCTATTTAAAAAAAAAAAAAAAAATATATATATATATATATTACCATTAGCAACATTTAACAGATGGAAAACTGAGATTTGGAGAGGTTAAGGGATTTTACCAATTTAACACAGGAGACAAGAGGTGGAGCCAGGATTTGAACCAGGCACCCTACCCTCAGAGCTCAGAGCCTGAGCAGCTAAACTTGACAATGGCACCAACCTTGTGGGCTTATTATGGGGATTTTAGGAGATAATGAAGGTAAAGTATTTATCATATATTTTTCAGTAATTATATTATTATTATGCTAAAACTCATTAAGTAATGTTTTGCAGTGTGATAGTAACTTTAGTGTTTTGTAGTGAGAAGGTAGTTATAGCATTATCAGAGTGGAAGCTATTTACAACACAACAGTTTTTTTTGTTTGTCTTTGGTTTTTGTTTTGGCTGCACCATGCAGCATGTGGGATCTTAGTTCCCTGACCAGGGATCGAACCTGTGCCCCCTGCAATGGAAGCGTGGAGTCTTAACCACTGGACTGCTAGGGAAGTCCCTAATATTACACAAGAGTTTTGAGCCATGTAATAACGTATCCTTTATGGCTGGTACGCCATTCCTTCTCTCAAATTTCATTCTGCTTTGATAATAACAATAATAATAATAGGAAGAGAAGGAGGAGGAAGAAGCAGAAGATGAAGCTGGGGAAAAGAAGGAGGGAGAGGAGGGGAAGGAGGTGGAAGAGGGAGAGCGGGAGGAAGGGAAGAAGAGGAAGAGGAAGAAGGAATTCTATTCAAGCAAACCACTAAGCAAGTGCTACCTAAAACAAGGGCAATGGCAATATATTTCCTTTGAAACCATGAGCTGTCCTTTGTGGAAGAGTCTTAAACGAAATGGAAGATGATAGCTGTGTGCAGGGAGCTGTCCCCAGACGAAGGAGTGAAGTAAGACTTCTGAACTTCGAGAACTACACCCAGCCAAGGTTGTGCACACTCCCTGCCAATCTGGCATGCAATAACATCAAAGGAAATGCACTGCAGACCACAATTTTCCAGCATGATGTTCCAGCCTGAAGCAGCCTGTAAGTATTAGCATAAAGCAACATAAGTCATTTTAGAAGGCACAGTGGGGGAGAGAGTATTTTTTATTACTCCTTTTCAGAAATGCTTTAAACTACAACTCTGGATACTTAAGCTGACTATTTCTGTACCAAATAACACCTGACCTATGATAAGGCAAATTCTTTAGGAGCCAAACTTAAATCAAAGAAGCCACTGGCTTAGCCACTGGGGAAAAATAAAAGGTAGTGATGAGAGACTGGCAATTTGGGTTGAGGCCATCAGATTGTTATAGTTAAAAAGGATAAATGGCCTTTCTGCAATGTGTAACACATTTCCTATAGCAAGGAGAATGGGTAAACCCAATTTCTCCATCTTTCCATGCAGTATAGGGTGAGATTTTAAAAAAAAAAAAAAAAAGACGGCATGGATATTCTAAAGAATTTAGATGTGGTTACCTAAAGGCTGAGAAGAGTCATTAATACATCTGATGATATTATCAGGATCTAAGAAAAATGTGATTAGTAAAAACAAACTGGCTGAATTTTAAGAAAAATTGATATTAATCCTGTACAGGGATTCCAAATTTCAATTTCCCGAATTCCCTTGGGAGATATGGCTTAATAAGAACTCATGTGGAAAAGGAAGCAAAGACCTTAGATGTCCATAAGCTACATATAAGACTACAGTGTGATGTTACGTGACAAAATTTGTTGTAATCTTGGGTTGTATTAAAAGAGGTAGACTATCCCGGTTATGGGAGGTGATAGTTAGAATAATCTGTTCTGTGCTGGAGAGATAATCCAGAGTTCAGACACCTTATACAGAGACAGCAGAAAATATTAGGATGATGGGAGGGTGCATGCCTCTAAAAGAAAGTATGTGAGCAAGATGTGGAAACTTGCAAAATATGAGTGGGCAAGAGATGTCTGAGAGCAAAAGAGAAGAAATTATATCAATTTGATAACAAAAATCATATGTATGGACACTTTTTATTGTATTATTGCCTTCTCAAGCTTGACCTGGATCATGGTCTGATACAACTCCTTCCTCTGAAATGTACAATCTAGTTGAGCTTGACTTACTTTGGGGCTGTATATTTTTTCACTTTGCATTTTCTTGTGATTAGTCTCCTCAAATCTCCTGTGAACTTCCCCAGGCCAGGGATTCTGTCTTGTTTAGCTCTCCATTTCCCACAGCAAACAGGACTAACTCCAGGAGGCCCTTGGTGACTATTTGTTGATTTCCTCCAACATGTCACTTTTTTGCTATTAGGTTAAACACTGTTCACAATCTGGAGGAGGCTATCTCCTCCAATTTAGCTGTTTCTCCTGATCTTCCATATGGACCATCAAAATGTGTTACCATTAGCAGCCTCTTAAATGCCTTAATTGTAGAAGTAAGGCATTTAGTATCAAGGGGGCATACAATTCAATTGAGTTTAGATACTCCAGCATCTACCTTTTGAAATCCAAGGGAGGAAATAAAAAGGCCTTGGGGTAGCAAGAGCTATAACTTAATTGGTAACACCTGCAGAGAGCAGGCGCTAAATGTATGAGGAGGATAAGGGATTATCTCCAATCTTTTTCTGTTGTCATTCCCTATACACACATCCCTGTTGAGCAGTATACCTCTAGCTGAGTCAAACCTGTTCAGGAAAAGAAAAAAATATCAAATAGAAAAAGATATTCTAATATTAACAGCACTTTCGGAAATGCAGTTGAAATTCTTAATAAAAACTTTTCATCTCTTTCCTTTCTTCCCATCACAATCTAAGTTATTGAGGGTAAAAATTCAAATGAACATATCTTACCAAAATATTTATTCAAAGAGGAATGTTGGTGATTTTCAGATGCTTGCCGGCAGAGTGGAAACAGAAAGATAAACGACTTTCTCACCCTATTCGGGAGTTATTGTTATCACCCAGCCTGTGATGTTCCCTCATTATCGAGGGGTACACAAATCCAGGCAGTGCATAATTTGGGAACCAAAAGTAAAATAGTAAAACATTTCTCAAGATGCTTTCACCATTTCACCATTTTTAAAAAGAATTTAGATGCAGGAAAGGAAGTATAACTCATATTGGCTCTTCCCAGGCATTAAAATTCTAAGCACAAAACTATGTGCATCGCTTCTCCACAGGATGCTACCAACATTTTGCAAAGAGCAGTCTGGAATCCCAGTCGACGTACAGCCTGGGCCTTCTGGAGCAATGCCAGCGTTACCAAAGTTCATTCACCACGTTCTACAGATTGTCAAAGTGAGGTCTCCGGGCGGAGGTAGCCCTATCTTTTCTCAGGCCCATCTAGCAACAGTTAGGAAATGAATGTCTTCCAGTCTTCTTACCAATGGACAAAATAATCACCTGAGCTGTTTACTTCCATTTTAATCAGTCAGCCAATCAAGTCTGAAATGAGAGCTTGCTTAATTACACTCTCAGCCCTGGGCTTAGCTCTGCTGTAAAGAACTAAGAGAGCAAAGTGCAGATTTGCCCTCTAGGAAACCTGACTTAGACACACCTGAAACAATTAGAGAACAATACAGGAGGAGATGCAATTAAGTGAGAAAACATTAAGCAGAGTGATTATAAGTGTTTGAAGGGCTCAGGGGTGTGGCTCAAGCAAGGGGAGAAAGTCATAAAGAGAGGGTCCTTTCTCTCTGGGCTCCTCTGTCACCCTTTCCACCTCTTCCTGGCTCCACCATTTAAGATGAACAGGAACAAGCTGCTTCACACATGGGGCCCACTGCACATCGGCCAGGCTCCTCTCTTGTTCTTCTCCCACTCACTGCCCAGCTGTTTTGGCTGATGCTCTTGTTACTGCCTGAAATCCTCTCCCATCAGCCTAGTTCAAACTGCCCTCATGACTGTGTCAGCATCTCCCTCAAGTGATTTCCTCATCGCTCTTCCCTTGCCAATCCTTTCCTTCTTCCACATCTCACCAGAGTCCATCTTACTCTAATGGCGACGGGCACGCCTTTGCTCTTTTGTTAACCGCTCTGTGGGGGTCCCCAGAGGACCACACAGACCCTTAGCAATTGCAGATGTTTAAAAATGAAAGAATATTTTAGTAGTCCCGAGGGTGGTCTCAGGGGTATGATATGACAAACTTCTCCAATAGTATTAAATAAAGCACCATGAGCTGAGGTCAGTAGCCTCACATGATAATGGCTTATTTTGGTATATATAGAAAATTTTAACTCTTAGTTCCAAGCTGACTCTTCCTTACGCCACACATCAGCCAATGGCCTTCATACCATCCTCACTGTTACAGAGCCCCTGAATGCAACGTTCTTACAAAAGAGAGCTTTTACAAAGAGAAAATAAAAAGAATAGTTATTTAAACCTGACACCTTTTTATACCTTTATTTTTTCCAAACTAATATGTCAAACTAATTCAACTTAACATGTCCATTTTCCTCCAAAAGATGACAGAGATCTGAAGTAAATGAATATGCTCTAGATGATATAGAAGGCAATGCAAATACATAGTCAAATTTAGACCATCTCAGGACTATAATATAACCAGATAGAAAATTTTAATTCAAAAGTTAACGATTCATATACCACTTGTTATCTTCACCTGTCAACACTTCTGACAGCCTATTTTAATATTTGGTATTTTTTTATACTTTAATCTTATAAAAAGAACTTTATCCTTTCTCACTGTATTCCTCAACATGGAAAAAAAAGAAGTCAGACTAGATTTTTAAATTTTATGCATGGAGGATAACAATGGTTTCTAGTGACAAAAAAGGTCCCTATCCTCATAGGAAAGGACTGATTTCTCCTCAGCCATAGCAGCAAGTAATCACCAGAGCCAATTCTGTATCCATCCTAATCGATCAATGACAGCCTTGCATCAGCAATCATGCTTCTGAAGGCCAGCCAGTTGGTGACAGCCCAATATTTCTGAAAGTCAGCCAATGAGTAACAGTGATTTTTGAGTAACCATGCTTACACAGCTAAAGATCCACCAATATCTAAACACTCTTGTTTTTGGAATTCTACCAATCTCTGAACTCCATAATTCCTGATTCTCTATACAAGGTCACTTCTCTGCTTTGTTCAGGGAAGGCTCAAAAGCAAGTTCTCCCTCAGTTAGCAAGGAATAAATTCACATCTCTGTATATGGAGTGATGGCCGCTTTCATGTAATCTAATTAATCTAACTTGTAATCTAAATCTAATCTCTCAATTAGATTACATGAGAAATCTAATTTTAAAAATTAGAAAAAAAAATCTCTCTTTTTAGTGAGAAAACCAGGTTTTCTCACTAGTATATTATATTTGAAGATCTATTCATTTACTTATTTATTTATACCCCCATTTATTTCAAATAGAATATAAGGGACTTAAATGTTATAAAAGCCAGTCAATGGCCCAAGCCGTAATGTGCAGGAGGTTGGTCTGGAATGAAATGAGCCAATAAAATTGTTGTTTAGACTTGTTGGTTTATTCAAATGTAACATCTCCATCCGTCACCCGTGTTTCTGTACCTCTCTCCCGGTGGCTACTAAGATCTAAGTTTCAAGCCTATTATCACACAGTGAGGAAGAGGTTACAGAATATCGCAATGTTGTAACATGGTGGGCAAAGTCAGGCCCTTCAGTGTTAGCCTTCATCTTAGAATGCTGAGACACCATATGCTTGAAAGAGGTTCCCAGTGTTTATCCAATTTGTTCAATACAAAAAGTAAGAGAACAAGAGTATTTGCCCTCACATATATTTGAGGTACTTGAAACCATAAAATCTCTTTTGAATAGCAATTATTTCCTTAGAACCAAAAGACTTCAATAAGACTGTGCATAGGTCATTACATATCATTCTGTTTAAAGTAGAATTATATATTTGTTAGAGGATCTCCAATAAGAATGCCATATGCATAACTGTAAACATCACTGTCCTCTTTCTTAAAGTTATTTTAAATGTCATTTATAGGTTGTCTCTACCCAAGTTTATGGCTTGTAATTTGTTGAAGACCTCATATAATAAATAGAGTGACTTATGTACATTATGATAGCCTGAACTCTGTAAGACTTATTGTGTCCAGAAAGAGTTCATTATCTATTTTATAAATGAGAATCAAGTCCTCTAACATACTGTGTTCATATCATGACTCTCCAAGATCCTTTATATCCTCTGAGCAAGCTTGCCTGCCATCTGCTCCAAACCTGCCTTCATGGCCTCCCCAGTCTCTCTGGTTCCTATCTCAATGCTTCTGCCCAGGCTCTTCCTTCAAATATATACTGTTCTTTTCTCACTTCAGCTCTACCCACCCCACACCTGCTCTTCCTCTCCAGTTCCATATCCAACAGGAAGGTATATACTATCACTTCACGAGATTCCCTATCTCCCTCCTCTGAGCTCTCATACACTGTCCCAGTCAATGCCTTCACTTATTCATTTACTCAAAAATGTGAGATTTTACCTTGCTGAGAAATATGCAGACATTTGGTAATTACCAACTGTTGCCTTGTATTATAGTTATCTGCATCCCTGTCTTATCTTCCCCTATTAGCTGTTACCTTCCTTGAGTGCAAAGGATGTGCATTTTCCATGACATGGTGCTGTTCATGTGATGTAAATACATGCCAAGTGGATGAACAAGTTTGCCTTTGGCATGGCAGGAGGGCTCACAGAAGGGTGAACCAAGGAAGCAATGTGTGATTCAGTTATCAAACAAGTATCTGATCTAGTCCGGTTTATTTTGTTCACCAGGTTTCCCTCGAACAATTTAAAAAATGTTCCTTCTGCAGTGGATGAATCATGAGCCCTCTAAGAAATAGAAGTTGAAGCACTGTATTCACAGAGTGCATAAAATAAGTTTTCAAACCTCCAGCTATTGGTAATTGTCAATCATTTTTAAAAGTCTATCAATTTAGCTCATATGCTTCTAGAACTCTGTGTGCGTGAATATCCCTAAGGATGCCGTATATTCCTGAGATTATCGTGTTTATGGATCTCTCAAAAGCATGGAAGAGACGTCACAGAGGCTTGTTAAGATAACTAACAGTAACCAATATCAGACAAGAAAGGGTAATGGCATTGGACCATTTGTCTTTCAGTTTGGACTGCAGAGAGATTGACGGTGTTTCCCCATGACCACTACAGGCTGCAATGCCTATATTAAGAACTGGAATGTTTTATTAGCACAGCTACCGCCTGTGCTTGTTTAAGAAACAGAACCTTGTGCTAGTGAGTGAGAAAACAAACGTGGGTACGACAGAACTTGTAGTCTTCAGGTGTTGATGGTGTTTGTGGGAGGGGCTCCTCCGTGTAGAGGTCCCTCCCCTGGATCCGGCCTGAGCAGAGCAGGGCCGCCTGAAGTCTGTCCTCACTCAGCCCCAGCTGGCGCCTCATCACCAGCCTCCCTCCTTCTCTGTGGAGGTGTCTCCTGAGGAGTGTGGACTCCCTTCCTTCCCCTCTCTACATGTCTCCTCTGAGAGCTCATCTGCTTGCAGTGCTTCCTCTCTCACCAGGATGTAAATGACTCCCAAATCTATTTCTCTACTTTGCATGTCTATCTCTCTACATCACAGGGTACTCACTGCATGCTGTTGGCAGGCAATCATTACTCAGTAAATACTTGCTGCCTGATTGTAGGATAAGATGGAAGTAATCTTCTTTCAGGTAAATGCATAAAGGGCTTTTCTGGGTCAAGATGGCCTTGTCCTTCCAAAATTCAAAACTAGAGAGAAGAGGATGAAATTACTATAGGTAAACTCCTTACAAGAAAGGACTGTATAATTTTTGTTCGGCATCTGCTGTTTTATCAGCTCAGCACTGACTTCTTGTTCTGGAATTGCTACCTCTTCCTCCATTCTACATTCAGAACAGCCATATTACCACGTGACCCTATACCATACCTACTAAGTGGGCATTTGACCCAAACTAGGTTAAGGACCCCCTTCCCTGGGATGTTTTTTTTTTAACGTGTATACATATTTTACTGGATCTCATTTTCTTTCTTTTTTTTTTTTTTTTACATCTTTATTGGAGTATAATTGCTTTACAATGTTGTGTTAGTTTCTGCTGTATAACAAGGTGAATCAGCTCTATGCATACATATATCCCCATATCCCCTCCCTCTTGCACTTCCCTCCCACCTTCCCTATCCCACCCCTCTAGGTGGTCACAAAGCACCGAGCTGATCTCCCTATGCTAAGCAGTTCCCTGGGATTTTTAAACTTGGAACTGATAGGCATTCTCTCTGCTTGATGTCTGAAACTGGTAAATATGAAACTCCAGTGATGTTTTCCTTCATCAAGTCAGTAACTTAACAAATATTTGCTGAGCATCTACTATGTGCTAAACACCTTACAGTGAAGAACCAGAACTAAAGTCTGCCTGTTAGTAGAGGAAGACAGAAGATGAACAAGTATATGCAGTAAGTAGACATATAGTATCACATGTGATGAGCCAGAAACCCACTGTCCAAAATAATCACTACCTGATTACCTACATAATTTTCACTCAGACTAAGAAGGAAAGAAAACAAAGCAACAATGGAATGTTCATTGTAACACATGCCTATTTCCCCTTATCTTGTCTATAGTTTTTAAACATGAAAACAGCAACAATAAAAGTAACTGTAGTAATGACTCCAACTTAGTGAAGGTGTTCAAAGCGACCAGCAATGCATTCAGTACAGTCAGTATCTTAGTTAGTCTGTATGCCTGCCCTTTGCAATAAACACTGAAAATTAGCCTGATCTTGCAGATGAAGAAACTGTTTCATAGAGAAGTGCAGTAATTTGGTCAGCATCACAGGGTGAACGGCAGAAGGAGCATTAGAACACAGGCTGCCTCCCACCAGCATCCTGGCTTTTATCACTCACTGTGTCATGCTGGTACTGAGCAGCCTCCACATCCAGAAACTGTGCTGAATAAAGGACATCTTGCCTCAAGGAGCTCGCAGCCAAACTGGGGAGGCAAATCCATCAGGGGACAAGTGTGATACAGTAGCTGTCATTACACAGACAAAATTATGTAGGAGTATAGAAAACTGTGCGTGGACTGAAATTCTCAGCTCCGTTTAACCCTCTGGAGTCATCCAAAGGCCACGCCCACCTACTTGCAAGCAGATCACCTCTGACCTAGTGCCTGCCACTTCTTCATAAGGCTGGATGTAGGAGAAGGCCCTTCTGGGTGAAATGTGGAAGTGGCAGCTCATCTCTGCTCTTATACTTCGAACAAGTTGTCCTTGGTGTTTGCTGAAAAAGCAAAAGATCAGGAAGGCAGCGTGGCTTCTGTCCACCTCCCAACCTAACTCTTCTTTACAACTAACTTAAAAGAGGGCACTTGGGGATGTTCCTAGGACTTCCTCCAGGCAAATACACTGGTACAGCCAGTGCTGGAAAATGCATCACTCCAAATATGAATTCAACATTAAAAGGAAAGGTGCTTCTTAACTCTCCATTCAATGCAAAATTATATTCCAAACTACAAGGACTTTACTGGGATTTTAATTTTTTTCTTTCTTTCTTTTTTTTTAATGCAATACATTTCCACTAAATTGGCTGCCCCTGAATTAAAGAGAGGACGGCTGGAATGTGCAGTTTCCTCCTTCCTTCATTCATCCTGTTCTCTCATTTCTCAACCCTCCATTTCAGCCTTTCTACTAGAAAAGCCCAGGTCAGGAATTCTGTCTGCCAAGACCCAGAGCAGAGTGAACTCCTTCTCAAAGAAACGGCCTGTGGCCTGAACAGCAGCCTGCAGGGAAAAGGGTGGAGGCAGGAAGAGGGCCTGGGAAATGTAGCAGAAAAGTGTGTTAGGAAGGCATCTTTAGAGTTATCTTCGAAGCTAAAGTGCTCGACATTGACTGTCAGAGCCCAACCAGGTTTTCTTTCCCTAAGGGCACCTTTTCTCATCTAGAGAAATATTAAGTTCATTTCGACACTGGTCTCCTGGAATTCACAATTGATATCAGCTCAGGGAACAGCGTAAACCCAGGACAGATCCCTCCTCCACAGGGTCTTCCCAGGCCCCTCTGCAGGCAGGATGCACCTTGCTCTGTTCCCCCAGCACGGACTCCTGCACCTTCCTCAGCCCTCAAGGTGCCTCAACCTCCCACCCTGCATTTCCACACTGGGGTGTTCTCCTGGTTGGATTACAGAAGTCTGATCATCAAGAATATATATATAGTCAATAGCACTGTAATACCTGTGCATGGTGACAGATGGTAATTAGATTTATCGTGGTGATCATTTTGCAATGTACAGCGATATCGAATCACTATGTTGTGCGCCAGGAACGAACGTAGCGTTGTAGGTCAATTTTACTTTAAAAGGAACAACGAACCAAACAAACGAACTCATAGGAAAAGCAGTCAGATTTATGGTTACCAGAGGCAGTGGCTGGGGGCACAGGGAACTGAAAAGGTTTTCAAAAGGTACAAACTTCCATATTATGAGATAAATAAGTACTGGGATGTCATGTACAACAGGATTACTAGAATTAATACTACTGGATGTTATATATGAAAATTGTTAAGAGAGTAAATGCTAAGAGTTCTGATCCCAGGGAATTTTTCTTTTCTCTTATTTTTATCTATATAAGATGATGGCTGTTCACCATATTGTGGTCATCATTTCATGATGCATGAAAGCCAAATCATTATGCTGTACACCTTAAACTTATACAGTGCTGTATGTTAATTTTATCTCAGTAAAACTGGGGGAAAAAGAACCGTGCCTCATTCATTTAGAATTCCCTAGAGTCTGAAGAGTGGGAAGGGCGTGGATTTGAGGTTAAACACACCTAGTTTAAACTCTGGCGCTTACATTCAATAGGTGACTGACTGACTTGGGCTATTTAACCTCTCAGGGGTTCCATTTCCTGACCAGTACAAGGAGAGAGAGTAATATATGCCTAACCAAGGTACTCTGATCGTTGAAAGAAAAATTAAAGTAACTCATACTTTGAAAGGTTGCTATGGGCTGGGCACTGTTCTGAGCCATGTGCATGCATTATTTTCTTTAATCTTTGTAACACACCATCAGGTAGATCCTAGTCTGAGCTCTATTTCGTAGATATGGAAATTGGGGCTTAGAAAAGTTAAATAACTTGCCTTAAGGTGCTTAACCTGGAAGACACATAATAATCATAATAATGACAATAGCTATGCTTTATGGTAGGTTGACTATGCCAGAGAAGTGCTGACAGTTTTACCTGTGCTGTCTCATGTGTTCCACATGTTTTCAACTGAGGAAACTGTATCTTAAAATGATGAAGTAACTTTCTGTGGCTATTCAATCATTATGTGTAACAGAGCAGAGATGTAACCCCAGATCTCTGAGTCAGATCCTGTGAGCTTAACCATTACTAACTGCCTAGAGATGGCAGATTTCACTATATAGTAGCCCCTTTCAAACACATTAGAGTGCTGAGGGAGAGAATACAGGTTTCAAGTCTTATGCACAGTGGATTTAATTTTCTTTTTAGTTTCCTCATGGAGAGGGGTCTAAAAGGGGGAAAGCGAGGAAGATTTGGGGTGTGCAGTACTCAGTCTCAATTGTTCAGCTCTTGAAATGAAGGCCAGCTCACCATCTCCTTAACTTGGGAACCAAAATCCACAGCATTCATTGCAGACTCTCAAGGTGCTAGAATCCATAGCCACATTAAAAAAAAATGGATTCAGAGCATTTCTTTTGCAAGATTCTTTGCCAAAACAGTGGTAGTGATACAAACAACTAGTAAGAGAGAGTTGATTAAATATGATCTATCAACTTGATACAACATCATGCAGCCATGAAAACAGTAATTATGACCATTAGGAAAAAGCACAGGAGAATGCTTAGAATGTTTACCATATGATATTATCTGATAAAATACTATGTCATGTGCACCTTATGATTGCATCTATTTAAAATATGAATATATATGAAAGTTAAAAGCAGAAGTTAATGTAAAATGAATTATATATTTATGTTACTTATGATGGTAGGATTCTAGGTGATGTTCTATAGATTTTTTAAAATATCCTATTGTTTTGACAGTAAAACATCAGAATTAAACGTCAAAATATACTCTGGACACTGCCCCAAGAGGAGCTCCACGGAAGAAAAGGCAATGAGTATGCACACATATATTTCCTTGCCATTACTTCCCTGCCCCACAGACACAAGGAAAACCAACAAAGAAAATCAGCACACGTAGTAATAAGTTGCTCTGTGGCCCACATGACATATCTATATACTACTTCTCATCTGATGCTTTAATAAGGCAGGCATGTGCTATATATCCTCTCAATACTACTTCTCAAGTGAAATACAGAATATTCTGGAACCTCTTGCTCACTGAGATGGGGAGGTAAAACGATGGGTCCATGACTTGAACCAGACTCTTCACAGCCAGCCCAGGGTTCTTCTCCCTGTACCAGGCATTCTTTATACCCCAATGATTGCAAATAGCAGCTTGTGCATGTGGGGAGTGTACTGTCAATATACCAATTCTCTGAAGGTTATAGGAACTATGCTTCATGTTTTACTTTTGCTACTGTCAGTTTTGGTTGGACGTGTAAATGATGTTACAAGACTGAAAGAAAAATGCCATTGGAAATGGGAGAGATGTTTGGGGCAGAAATGATTTCCTTATTTACTTAGGCCTTTTTACTGAAACCACTTCTGAGCTGGCAGCAGGAGAGCCAAAGAGGGTGCCTGGTTGTCACTTCCCTTCCTTTCTGCTGTACGTGCATCTACAGCCATCCTGCATTCCTTTAAGCCCCGCTCCCCTTTTGCCAATGTCCTCTCCTATTCCCCTTCCAGCCTCCAGTCTCTGAGTTAATGGGGTGAGGGGTTGTCTTGGTGCTTCCTCCCAGGCTGACTCAGAGTTTTAGATCTCTCTGCAAAATTAAAGGCTTAACTTCTGTGTCAGAAAGCAGGATTGGGGAAAGCATTTGGGAAATCATAAATTTACACAGTTCTGTTCAACAGCCAAGACATCACTGCTCTCACCCATACTGTCTGTGCACTTCTGGTCCTTAACACCAAAGGACCACGTGAGGATGAGGGGGCACGGCTGCTCCGTGCAGAGCCCGAGGGCAGACAACCTGAGAGGGAGGCTCTAGGCTTGATGTCTTCAGAGCTTCACTGAGAGTAAAAGTGGATGTTCTATGTGATGGGGCCAACAGTGCATGCTACATACTTCTCCCTGCCAGTACTGCATGCAAGAGGCTGTGTGTGTGTGTGTGTGTGTGTGTGTGTGTGTGTGTGTGTGTGTGTGTGTGTGTGTGTGTGTGTGTGTGTGTGTGTGTGAATAATTCCAGGAAGTCAAGTCCAGGCCTTTTGAAATGTATCAAAAAGCTATGTCCACAATAACCTGGCCTCTCTGCTTAATAAAGGAAGAGGCTACCTATCTCATAGCACTTTTCCTTTTATTCAAGTTAAGCCTCCCCTCCTGCCTTGGTTGTAGGTCATGATCTTGGCCACTCCCTGCAGACTGAAAAGGTTGACTCCTAGATCTATATGTGACCAGCTCAATTCTAGAGAGACTGTCTGAAATACTTCACCGTGGTTAAGTTTCCACGTCATTTATCACTGACATTGTCTCATGCATGAAAGTGCAAGGAGATTTAAGGAGCTGGCATTTGCTCACAGGGTCTCCTTTACTGGAACGGTCCCTAACATGCTACTTAACTCGCTCTGCCACCGAAACATAACTCCTCTCTCCCCAGCACTTCTGTCTTCCCACAGAATAGCATAACCCTGAGCAAGTGGGGAGCTTTACTCAGAACTCATAAGTCCTATTGTACTAAAATGTGCATGACACCCAGGGGGTGAGGTCACCACCCGTCTTCGCACTCCAAATCCCAGGTCTCAAAAACAGCCGGAAAGAGCCTGGTTTTGTAAGAACATGTTGCCTGAATAACCAAGAAATCCTCTGACACCACCTAGAAGATAAATCAAGAAAGTGTCACTTCTTTGAGTTTGAAGAGAACTGGGTTTTGTTTTGTTTTGGCCTCATTTGGATGTTTGCTTTTTTATTTTCATTTTTCAAACCTACCACTTAATTGTACTCTATTAAACCTGAAAAACTATTAAAACCCAGATAAAATCTTGATGAGTTTATAGCTGGTTTTATTGGATTCCTCATTCTCAAAATAGAATTTCTAGTTTCACCAAAACAAGTGACTAGAAGCAGCATTCTCTGGTAAGGGAGTCAATATTTAGGATTGTACGAATGCAACGAGTCCAACTGAGTTTCCAAAATCAGAAGTCACTCAGAATCAACATTTTCTCCAGAAATGCAGACACTATATTCTGAAATGTTAATACTCTGTTCAGTCAACAGAATGTCCTCCCATAGGTTCTACAACCTCCCTCCTGAGTTTGAAAGATCTAGTATAGATCTACCCTGTTATATAGGCACTCCGAGCACTAGCCCCAACACACACACACACACACACACACACACACACGCACACACACGGTTTTTGATATATGGTCCTACATTGCCTCAGTTAAAGAGATTTATTTATTCGAATATTAGTATTCTCTGAAGTTATGATTAGTCCTTGAGAATGAGCAACTCTCTCTGGAAGAACATGTATTAAACTGGTAGGACTTCTGCTTACACCTAAAGATAAAGCTTCTGTGACATTTATATATTAGACTTACTGAATTATTTTAAAACTTTTTGACAATTATAAGTGAAGATATATCCCATTTAATCTATTTGTATCTTAGCTACAGAAAAGAACTAATAAGCCATTATTCAATTTTACCATATAACTTGGATTTGTATTGCTCTGTTTCACTGTGGATCTGCTCATTCATTTCTTTACTGTGCAAACATATGACCTGTCCATTTCTACAAATCAGGGCCTACTTGTAAGCTAAATAGGTTGCAATTTGTTCAGTTAATTGCAAGTTTCTAGAGAGTGCAAATATCTAATAATGCCTCTTACCCCGGGTTGGAATTAGTGATAAAATTCCCTGATTGGAGAAAATGCTTTTGGGCAAAGAAGTCCCCTTGCTAAAATGGAAATTCTCCTGGAAGACACAGTACAAGGAGTAATCATCTGGCATTTACTACTGAGAAATTTTTCTTTGACATCCTTTATTATATGACAGATGTTATATGGACCAAGTAGGAAAGGGAACAATAGGTCTGGAGTATAGGCATTACATGAAGGGCCTCGATGTTCATGAGGGCAACAGTCACTCAGCGAAAATAGGTAGAGAAAAGAGGAGGTAGAATGATGCCAAAAATCACTGATCTTCTTCTTTGCCTGTTGGCCATATTCCAAACCTGCTACCATGAGCTAGGTCAGAAAAGGAGGGTTACCACATGGATTGCTGTGATATCGCCAAAGAAAAGTTGTACCATACAGAGTACCAAACAGACAAGAAAGACTTTAAGACTATTGTAGAAGGGGAGAGAGATTGAACTCAACTCCACTGAAACAAAATTTTTCAATGTCAAATGGTAGGAGGTTTTTTTTGTTTTGTTTTGTTTTTATAAATTTATTTTATTTATTTATTTATTCATTCATTCATTTTGGCCGCATTGGGTCTCCGTTGCTTTCTCTAGTTGTGGTGAGCGGGGGCTACTCTTTGTTGCAGTACGAGGGCTTCTCATTGCCGTGGCTTCTCTTGTTATGGAGCACGGGCTCTAGGCGCACGGGCTTCAGTAGTTGTGGCTTGCGGGCTCTAGAGCACAGGCGCAGTAGTTGTGGTGCATGGGCTTAGTTGCTCTGAGGCATGTGGGATCTTCTCAGACCAGGGCTCGAACCCGTGTCCCCTGCACTGGCAGGCGGATTGTTAACCACTGTGCCACCAGGGAAGTCCCTGGTAGAAGGTTTTTAAGCACTGGGGTGAGCTAGTAAAAAAGTACTAGAGGAAGTTAAGACAGGGGTTGGCCAATCTGATTAAGCCATCTGTGTTTGCTAATTGTCCCTTATCAAAGTTAGGCTCCTACCCTCCCACAGAGACTGGGAGAGAGGGGTGTTGTCTTTCTTGATGATAACATTTCAAAGGATGTCTCCCAGGTCTTTGAGAAAGTCATTCCTGAGTTGTAAAATCGGCGAGAGGCTAGGAGAATAGTTACATCTCAAAGGAGCAGAGAAATAATTTACAATTGCAGTTTTTCTAAACTACATGCTCTAAGAAAAGGGAGATGGGGGGGTGGTCTAAAGTGCAGCCAAGCTGAAGGAAATCTTAAGGCCATCTTGGTCAATGTATAGTAGTAATATTGGTGAACATATAATAAGCACTTACTAAGATTACTAGATTTACTAGATTACTAGATTACTAGATTTATTACTAGATTCTTTACAAGAACTACCTCATTTAATAGCAATGCTTTATTTTCCTCATTCACAGATGAGGAAAGTAAAGCAAAGAGAGTCTGGGTTACTGCCCATGGTGATATAGAGCCCAGGCAGTCTGGCTTTGGAGTCTCCAAACTTCACCACTCTACCTCGCTTCCTTGTTGCTGGTATGTTATACAGCCAAGCCTTGCACCTCACTGTCTGACCTTAAAATGAATCCTGCAGCAAAGGCACCCTAAGTTGAGCCACAGGGAGTGACGCACCCTGTGCAGTTCCCTCCCCTTAAGTGGAGACAGAACTTGAGACAGCTTCTAGATGATAGAATATAGCAAAGGTGATGGGCTAGTCCCCCATAGTTATACTATATTATATACCACTCTGTCTTAGCAAACTGGACTGAGAGATTCTCCTACTGGGTTTGAAGAAGTGAGCTGCCATGTTATGAGAGGGCTGTGGCCACAAAGTGAGGAACTGTAGACAGCCTCTCGAACTGAGAGCAGCCCCCAGGTGACGGCCAGCAAGACAATGGGGACCTCGGTCGAATTCTGGTCTGAATTCTGCCAACAATCACGCTGGACGAGAACTTTGAGTTACAAATGAGAACAGGGCCTGGCAGACACCTTGATTTCAGCCTGCCCAGACTCCTGACTCGTGTTTTAAGTTGCCGAGTAATTTGCTAACGTTCCTGTTGCCTTGGCCAGTGATCTGCTTCTTGTTTATTGCAACAGCCTTAGAGCTCTTTTGGTCTCCAGTTTTGCTTTCCCCCATATTTGCCTGCCACGGGTATCTTTTGAAAATGTGTATCTTGATATGTAATTCTTCAATTCATCAAGTGCTGTATTAACATCTAAAAATCTATAGGATGAAGCTCATGGGATATTGTGAAAAGCCTTCCCCAGTCTGGTTCCAAATTACCATATGTTCTCATCTCTTGCCACCTCCTTCATGCACTGTTCATTCATCCATTTTTCTCAATCAACCTACAGTTACCTTATGCCTACCTTTTATCAGAAAGTGTTCTAGGCACTGTATACATGAAATATATGAAACCTAAATGATAGCATTTCTTCCAATATAGGCCTCTAATATCACTGAAGAGACAGACAACTTAATCAACTAACAATTCAACACAAAGGCCATGCCTTGAAGAAATCAAAAGGTACAATTCCACCTCCACCAGTTACTGTTTCTGTGAATTTGGAGAAGTCATCATTTGTCTCTGAACTTTAGTGTTCTCACTTGTAAATATTGGAAATAACACCTAATATACCACAGCATCATTGAGAGGGATTAAACTTGATGATACACATAAAGCTATTATCATAGTGCTGAATACAGAGCAAAGATCAAAAAGTATTTATTAATTTTTGATATTCAGGTTTTGTTTGTATTTACTGACACTTATCTTGCACATGAAGTGGAGGAGGCCAAGGATCAGGGCCGGGGGGGTGGGAGAGGCAGAATGCTCAGAGGAAGTAAGCCTTCAGGTGAGCCTAGAAGGATGACAGGCCTTATACCTGAACAAGGAAAGTTTCCAGATAGGGAGGACAACATATGTGAAGACACAGGTGCCTGAAACAGCAGGATGTATTGCAGACACAGTAGTCTGGCCTGTCTGAGAAAAAGGTGCATGTGGGAGAATTAATTTATAGTCTCTCTCATTTATTTTTCCAAGCACCCATCTTTACTTCCTCATAAAACAAAAAAAAGAAAAGAAAAATCAAAATTTGGGTAAATCAGATCATTAAAGCTTACCCAGTTTACTATCTTTAACACAAATGAGAAAAATGACATTCAGGAGGATAAGTGACTCTTGCTTCAATATTGAATGTAGTAAATGTAAGTTATAATTAGGCTAGCATCCAAATATCTTCAGCAACATAAAAACTCCTACCATATCAGTGAAGGCATGTATAGAGATGTTATGCGTTACCACATATGTGTGTTACATATGTATGTATGTTGGGAGAATCTATTTAGCAGAGTGAATAATTTAATGGTTTTTCCTCCATGAACTGCGTTCTTACTGTTTAAAATCAATCAAACATTGATTGATTGGCCTTCTAGTTGAAAACAGCATTGAGAGAGCAGCCTCTCATACCACTTTAGAACATATGCAAGTGGTATCAGATACAGTATTTCTTACAAATATCTTGAAGTCTTACTGGGAAAAAGGGTATTTAAAAATGAATAAAATAGTGATTACTAATGTATGCACAAAAAAAGTACTCATTTTAGAATACAGGTAATTCATTCAAAAGACCCAAGGTCACCAAACTTTTTTTTTTTTCTAAAACACACTTCTAAATGTATCTAGTTTTTGCACATAATTTACTCATTTCAATTAACAAATATTTCTTGAATGCCTACTAAATGTGATGTACTATTCCTGGGCACCTGGGATATACAAAAGACATGATCCCAGCCCTGGTGAAACTTCCATCACAGCAGAGGAAAACAAACAATACATAAGACATATAACAAAAGTTATATAATATGTTATAATGATAAATTCCAGGTAAAAGAAAATATAGATCAGGTAAGGGGGAGCTAGAGATGGGGACTGCAGTATTAAATACAGGAGTCAGGGTGACCCTTTAAAGAAGATGACAATGGAAAAAACTTAAAGATGGTAAGAGATAGGCAGTTAGATATCTGGGAGAAGAGCTTTCCTGGCAGAGGAAAGAGCAAGAGCAAAGGCCCTGAGGCAGGAGTGTGTCTGGCATGTTTAAGAAATACCAGGAGTCTAGTGGGGTTAAAACAGCATGACTAAGGGTAAGAAATAATAGAAGAGGTAACAGAGCCAGATGATGTAATGAACCAACCCCCTTTGTAATGGAAAGTCATCAGGGATTTGAGATTGTCACAATCTGACAAACGTTTTAATTTTTTCTTAGACTGTATGAGCATGCTGTAGTAATCCAAGTGAGAAATGATGGTGACACACTGTGCAATGTTCCCTATCTCGGGGAAACTTCCTACACTTCACCATTAAGCAACATATTTCCTGTAGATTGTTTGAAACCTAACAGTCTAACAGTAGATTCTACTGTTGCTCATTTTAGCCGTAAATTCCATTCCTAATTCCCTAAGTTATTTTTAAAATCATGTGTAAAGTTTATAGTATGCCTCTTTGATTCAGTATGAATTGTCTTTTCTTTATTTAAGTATAATGAATTACGTTGACTGATTTTCTAATATTAAAATAATCTTCCATGCCTATGGCAAATTCTCATGATGTTTTCTTTCTTTGATTCTTGGTTACTTCTGTGTGCTCAGTTTTTTCATTAAAAAAATTATTTGGAGTAATTATTTCAATCCTAGAACAAAGGTTTTTTCAAAGAAATTCTGTTTGCTTGCCAACATTTGATGTTGTCAAGTTTCTGATTTTGTTGCCATTAATATAGTTAATATGGTTAATGGTAAGGTGGCCTCACATTATGGACATAAAATCTGTTTTGTCATACTTTGTTATTAATTAGGATACCACTGAAGTCTATTCCTTGGTATTTATTTCAGACTTTCGGATCTATAGCCAGAAGTGAAATTGGTCTATTTTTTTTCTTCTACTAACCTTTTTACTTTCTTAAATAAATTATATATTTATTATAGGAAACTTTTTAATTGATTCATTATTTCTTTTATTTTTCCTGATTTCTATCGGACTAATAAAGATTTCTATATTCCATTTTTCTCTACTGATTTGAAACTGTAAATTACATTACTGATCTTCAAATACTTTACCCAAATTTAACAACACATTTTTCTACTAAAGCTAAAGTTATGCAGTGTTTCCTCCCTTGCAAAACTTATCAAAAATCTTAGCATGCCTTAAAAATTCATAGCACTCCCATTATGTTATTGCTGTCTATATTTTTAGTTTTACCTTTTGAAATACCAAAAATTATTTTTCACTTACAGACATAATTTTATTTTTTCCGTGCTTGCTTTTTTCCCCTTTCCATGCTCTGAGTTCACATCTCCTCTACCTGAAATGCATATTGTAATAAATCTTTTGATATTATTCTGTAAGTGGTAACAGTTTTTGTGTAACTGAAAAATGTCTTTACTTTACCCTCACTCAGGAATGGAGATTTAGCTGAGTGTAAAAGTCAAGGTTAACAGTGAGTTTCCCTCAGGATTTTGAATATATGATTCTATTGTCTTCTGGAAATTCTTCTGGGTGATATCTGTTCACAGTCAAATTACAATCTATGTGTAGATAATCTATATTTTCTCTCTGCTAGCTTTTAAGCTTTTTCACTTTCTCTTTAATGTTTTTCAATTTCACTCCTAAATGTCACAGCGTGAATTTGTTTTCATCCTTCCAATGTGGCATCTGTTGTGTATTTTCTGACTAAGGACTCAGAATTTCTTAAAATCTGAAAAATCTCACCTATTATGTTTTATATATTGCTTCTCTACCATTCCATCTATCTTTTCTTCCAGAATTCCTGCCAGACGTATGGTGGGGCTTATCAATCTACCATCCACTTAATAATTTTCCAGTTTTCACTTTTTTCCTGTTGCTGCTTGATTCTGGGTGAATTCTGCAGTATAGTCTTCAAATGACTCTTGTTCCTTTGGGTCCATTCCATGCATCCTCTAATCTATTATATTCTTTCATTTCAATTTTCATAAATTTCAAGGTTTCAATTTGACTACTTTACATTTTCTTCCAGTTTACTTTTATTATAATCTCTTCATTTTAATGGGTGTTATCAAATTATTTACCTTTTGACACCCTAAACATGCTTGCATTAATTATTTCAAATAATATTAAATTCATTTCATAAGAATGAATTGACATAGGAATTAGGAGTAATGTTAGCCTTCTTTCATAACATGTGATTTCTTCATGTGGTTGAGAGTGGTATTTGCAGTCTCATTTGAGGTGCAGGGACCCTCTCCCTCTGGACTCAGTCTTCTCAATGTAGAGAGTCAGAGTTTGCTTCTTGCCAGGCCCAAGAACTAGGTTTTAAATGGCATGAGAGGGCTTTGCCTCAGTGATTCTTGAGAGTGTTACAGATTGAGCTGGTAGCTTTGCTGGTTTTCTTGTCATGAGGTTCTTTCTTTTTCCCTCTTACCTCTAGCTCACAGCTTCCTCTAAAGCCATGGATCAAGCAGATTTTCTGCAAAAGATTTTTTCAGCCTCCCTTTACTGACTGGGAAGGAGACACTGAGCCTGCCTCCTACCTCCAATATAATATGGAACACTTTTCTCCACGGTTACTCCTCTGAGCTAAACGTCCATCTACCACATCTTGCTTCCTCATCAGCTTGGAGGACTATGGCCTCAAGCTGTAAAAGGCCCATGTTCTGGTCCAAAGCAATTGGAAAAAGCTAGATTAAAATTTTTAAAACTTTGTTTGAGACTCTGGAGGTATAAGGAGGCTGTTTGGACTTGCAGAGCATGATCCTACAGAAAAGGAGGCACACTGAAGTGAGCACAACTTTCTGGAAGCCATGTTTACCCCTGGGGATTTGTCTATTCTTGGCACAGGAGGTGAAGCTGAGATACTTGGCAGAGACTCACTGCTACAGAACAGAAAACTAGCAAAGATATTTAATATCTCGTGAGGCTGAGGATTTTTTTTTTTTAAATAGGAATTTTTGAAGCTGCCAAGGCAATCAAGTCTGGAGGAAATAAGATCCATGAGAGAAGAGAGAGAGGGAAGTAAACTGGACACTCAGTGCTGTAGACCAGGGTTTCTCAGCCTCCACACTACTGATGTGTTGGGTCAGATAATTCGTCATCATGGGAGGCTGTCCTGTGCACTGTAGAATACTTAGCAGCATCCCTGGCCTCTACCCACTAGATGTCAGTAGGAACCCACCCCTACCCCCACACCTAGAGCTGTGAACCAAAAACGTCTTCAGATATTGTCCAATATCTGCTGAGGAGCAAAATCACCCTGATTGATAACCAAAAGTTTAGACTCTTCAAATATTTGCCAAATCCTTAAAGCATACAGAGTAAGAGGCTAAGAAACCAAGCAGGAAAAAAGCAAGCTGAATAACAGAGCAAAATGTTTAAGTCACAAGGTACGGAGGAGATAAAAACTAGTTTCCTAAGGGGAGGGATCCTAGTAAATAGTCCAGTCTCTAAACTGGTGCCTCTGGAGAGCTTTACATTACAACTTGGATGGTCCATTCTAGTCTGATCCCAACAACAATGGCAACACAGCCCTTAATGAGCTCAAGTTCTGATTAGAGGTAATCTGCTCTATGATAGTTGTCTGCCAGACAACAAGGAAATCATCACCAGAGGAAGATAACATCAGCCAGAAACACTGTAACTTTTTTAATACACAATGCCTTGTGCTCAACCAAAACTTTCCACGCATAACATGAAGTAGGACCAACCAACTGAAAATAAAACAGATAATAAAATGGATCCTTAGGTGACCAAGGTATTGAGGTTATCAAGTATGGACTTTAAAATAAATATTATTCAATAAATATTATTCAATATTATTCTATATTATAAGGTCAAAACAGATGAAAACGTTGAAAATATAAAGCTTAAATCTTCAAATAAATCTTCGAATGTAACTTTTAGAACTAAAATATATAATTGTTAATGAGAAATCAAAGGAGGGGTTTAATAGTAGATATGACGATTCTAGGCACGTGGCCCCTCATCACTCGTACCACTGCTTCCCTTGTCACATCTTCTTTGGTTCTCATACTTATAAGTATCCTTGTGAATACACTGGGCCCATGAAGGATACCCTCCCATCTCAAGCTCCTTAATCTAATCATATCTGCAAAATTTAACAAGATTTTGTTTAAGAAAAATGTGCAAAACTATACATTGAAAACTACAAAACATTGTTGAGAGAAATTAACACTTCCAAAAAAATGGAGATATATATACCATGTTCATGGATCAGACGACTCAATATCTTTAAGCTGTCAATTCTCCCTAAATTGGTCTAGGGTTTTTTGGTTTTGTTTGTTTTCTTTTTGTGGTGTGTGGAAATTAACATGTGGATTCTAACATTTCTATAGCAATGCAAAGAACCTAGAATAGTCAAAACAATTTTGAAAAATAGCAAGATTGAAGGACCTAACTTGATTTCAAAAATTTCCATAAAGTTAATATAATCAAGAGAGTGTGGTACCGGTGTGATTATATGTATATAATCCCTGGAAGAGAATAGAGAGTCAAGAAATGGAGTGACACTTATATAGTCAATAAATTTTTAACAAAGGTACCAAGTTAATTCTGTGGGGGAGATAATTCTAAAGCAATTAGATATGCACAAAAAATGAACCTTGACTGTTATTTCACATAATATACAAACATTAGCCTGATGTGGATTATAGACCTAAAAGTAAAAGCTAAAACTATAATGTTCTAGAGAACACATAGTAGAAAATCTTTGTAACCTTGCTAGGAAAAGTTTTCTTAGCACACAAAAGGAACAAAACACACACACAAAAATGATAAATTAGACTTTATCAAAATGAAAAACTTCTGCTTTTCAAAAGACACTTTTAAGAAAATAAAAAGACAAGTCACAGATTAGAAGAAAATATTTCACAAGATAGACTTCACATAGTACTGTATACAGAATATGTAAAAAATTCTTTCAACTCAATAATAAAAATCCAAATAATTCAATTTTTTAAGTAAGCAAAAGATCTGAACAGAAACTTTACCAAAGATATATGAATGATAAATAAGCATTTGATATGTAATGTCATTAGTCTCCAGGAATACACAGATTTAAAACCACAATGAGATATTACTATACACCCACTAAAGTAGCTAAAATTATGAAGACTAACAATAGCAGGTGCTAGGAAAGATGTGGAGAGACTAAAACTCTCATATATTGCTGATGGGGATGCAAATAATACAATCACATTGGAAAGTAGTTCAGCAATTCTTACCTATTTACATATACGTTTACCATATGACTCAGCAGATTTACCTGTAGGTATTTAAACAAATAAACAAATACATATGCCCACAGAAAGATTTTTACTAGAATGTTTATAGCAGTTTGTCTCTGAATAACCAAAAAGTTAGAAACAATCTATATATATATATACACATCTACTGGTGAGTTAGGAGATTGTGTCATATGCATATAATTGAATACTACTCAGTAATAAAAAGGAACAAGTTATTAAGTTATTTAAACACATGACAATCAGGATGAATCAATCACAAAATAATATACTAAGTCGAAGACATCAGATACAAATGATTACTTACTGTCTGATTCAATTTTCATAAAATTTTAGAAAAGCCAAAACTATAGGAACAGGAAATATATCTGCCTGGGGTCCTGTGGGTGCTTTTGACAGTCACACAAGGTCAGAAGGGTGATAAAAATATTCTCTCTCTCTCTCTCTCTCTCTCTCTATATATATATATATATTCTGATTATGAGTGGTTACATGATTATATATCATTATCAAAGCTAATCAAATTGTATGTTTTAATATGGTAAATTTTGTTATATGTAAATTGTACCTTAATTTTTTTTAATGGAGAGGAAGTAGGTAGGGATCAATATGGTAGGGCCCAATGCTAGTCTTAAAATCCAGACAGATGAGCTTGAACTTGGTATGAACTTGAAAAATATCCATACAAGATTAATACATTTGTGTGTCATAAATAGATGATGCTTCTGAGGTTTACAAAGAATTTGGACTTCTTTCTAGACAAGTGTTTTCTTCTTTTCTAGTTGTCAGAAGTCCTAGGAAATTCCTTAGTAAAAGGAGTTATAAAAATATATTTATTCTACTTATATAGTAAAACTCTGGTTGGTGACATGGAGGGATGGAAGCAGGTGGAGGTAACTTTCCAAGGCTAGTCGTGAGTTAATGGATTCCATTAAAGGTGATGTAAATTGTCTAAATTTTTTCATCTGACACTCAAATCAAACAAGAGTGAAAGGAAAATGAACCAGCAAATATAATAAATATCCATTGACCTAGCAGTCTGAAGCAAAAATTAAGTGAAAAATTTCAGCCCTGTGTGTTACCCTTAAGAGAATCTACCTGCTGTAGAATAATGAGGGTTCTGATCATGCCAGATCAGATGCAAGCACAATTTGCAGGTGTGCAGTTTCTCTCTTGAAAGAAGTTGTTAAACAATGAAGGGCAAGTCAGAATCACTATTCTGCTTTTCAGAACACCAAGGAGTTCACCAGGAGGAAAGCAGCACATGCATATCATATCAGCCCAACCTAGAGCAAAATTTCATTAAATATTCAGCATCACAAGGAACTCCTTGTTTTACATATAGGATTTGATCCCCTTTGGGACTGAGGTGGTGTGAAATCCTTGTTACACAGTACCATTGGGGATTGGAAGGCCCTGGCTAATTCTTGTTGACACAGAAGCACTGTGCAAATGACACGTGGATCAGCAACTATAAAGAACCTAGATTACATTACACAGTGTATCTTTATAAGAATTTTATCCAAAATCCTACTAAGTGGCTGGGAGAAATTATTTACTGCATATACAGTAGACACAGAACAGAGTTAAAAATCTTTAATATAGCATGAAACCTCTATGAATAAATAATAGGCACAAAGGAATTCTAAGAAATGATGAATATGTATAAAATGATATTCTACCTCACTGGTCATCTTGTAAATGCAAATTAAAATAAAAATTAATTTTTTAATCCATAAAATTGACCCAGAAGAAAAGTTGAGGTTTAAAATGTCCAGCGTTGCCAATGGTAGGGAAATGTTCCACTGATCATGGAAGGCATTTTGGCCAGATCTATCAAAAGGTTAAAAAGGTTAAAGCACATTTGCTCAGATCCATCAATTCTTCTTCTAAGAATGAGTTCTACATAAATATTGACTCATGTGTGCAAAGATATTTTTTGCAGCAGTGTTTGAAAGGGAAATATTGGAAACAATTTTAATATCCATTGACAGAAAAGCGGAAATTTAATTTATGCTCCACCCACACTACAGAATGCTTTGCTGCTCTGCAAAAATAAGTAGATCTATTGCAAGACACCTAGCGTATATTTTTAAGTGGAAAGACCAAAACATAATCCCATTTTCTAAATTTTAACTCTGTATAATTCTGTTGACTATTTTATGATAATCATGTTTTACTTTTCTTCTGTTTTAAATTCAAAGAAAAAAGAAAGGGAGGAAAAAATTACTTGACATAATTTGACCAAAAGACGACTTTCTTGCTTTTTCTCTTTTTCTTTGTTTCTTAGTCCTTTTACCTCTCTTTCTCTCCCTCTCTTCTTTCAACATTTATCAGATGGCTTCTGTAAACCAGTTGTTGTTTTAGGCAGTGAGGTCATATATGTTTAGTGTATATTGGGAAGCTATGAAAACAAATAAACAATTACAGTAGATTATCGTAGTGCCATAGTTGAGATATGTACAAAGCCTGGTATGAGCCAGACAAGTGCATACTTAAGTTTGACTGACAAGGAAAGGAAAGGGATCAGAGAGAAGGCGACAAGGATGAAAGAGAGAATAGAAGTTTTACTGATAAGTTATTAGAAAAACGGTGCTTCGTGCAGAGGAAAATAGAAGTTAGTACCAAACAATCAAGCCTTCCTGATACCATGTGAGTACAGGTGAAAGAGAAAGAAAACAATTCTCTATAAATTCAGATGAATGCTATCAGAATTCAATACATGGAGTGCTAAAAATCTGACCCCACAGTTGGCAAGCACGTGAATTACTTTCAATTTCCCACTATGAATGTCCTAAACATCCAAAGTGTTTTATTTTCCCCCAGAGTAATGAGATGCCTCAAGATGTATTTTTATCTGTATCTGTTTGTGAAATCTTTCACAAACCTTTTACAATTTATAAGCCATCATGAACCACATGGCTTAATAAGGTGGCCATCAATTATGGAGGTCCCCTAATTCATAATACATGCTAGCCACAGCAACTACATGATCGCAAAAGAAGAACAGAAGAATTCTGTGAAGAAGACGTTATTTTCCCTACTTACAGATGAGAAAAAGAAGAGATGTTAAGTAATTTGTCCAACGTGAAACCATTCACGGTCTGAACTGTACTACTTACTTGTGTGCTTCTCTGCCGGCCCTGCCCCACCACAAATTCTTTGAAGAGCAAGGTGGTGTCTTTTTCTGCTTGTGAGGGACAGGGACCATGTCCAAGATGTTTAATAGCACAAAGGAGAAAAACAATTCTGTATTGAGTAAATTAATATAAAGTATCACAGCAGCAATGGCCACTGGTCACCAGTTAAGCCTACGTTTATATTAGAATGGTTTTAAAATTATTTCCCTGCTCAAATGTAGACGCAGTCCTTATATTAAAAATGAGTTTATAAAAATGAGTTTTATAGGCAAGCAATTACGTAATAAGAGAAATGGAAACATTTCCCGTTATCTTAAAAAAGAAAGGAAATATTAATTACCCTATTCTTCTCCATAACAAATTTTAAGTATCTCCCTTTTGGCATTTGTTATAATCAACTTTAAATTACACTTATTCTGTACTGTGTGTAACTTGTCATATAGTCCAAGATCTGTTTATCTTACTAACTTCATATTACTTAGCAGCATGCCTTACTCCACGTACAATAAAAACTTGTAGAGTGAATTAACGGAAGATAACATATCAATGAATTCAACAAGCTAGACTTTCATACTAGATGTAAGGCAGGCTTTGAAAAACTCAAACATGGTTGTTGACTTTTGAAGAGAATTATGTTTTTATGTAATTAAATAAACACAATATTCATCTGAACATCAAACTAAGTCTACATCAAAGGGACATGGAAAAACCTGGGGCAGTACAAGAACACAGACACACAATTATCTCAAGAAAAGAGAAAAGGATGGAAAAGTATTGGATATCCAGGGGGAATAAAATGAGGAACTATTCTAAGCAAAATATTTTAACATATGTTAAGTATTTATTTTGTAGTTTAAAATATGAAAAATAATAGTTCAAAATATTTTACCAAAATTGTCATCCCTCTTTGCAATCTTTGTAGTGTCTACTGAACTTGCAGGGAGATCTCTTGCATGGTGTGTGAAAAACTAATGCAGAAGGGCAAAGAGGCAATGAATATATGTGGGTCCAGCTTTACCTTGCCAGATATTGGGACTGACTGACAACCTGGAAGCAGCAGCTCTAGGAAAAGACTGAAGAAATAGAATTCTGGATCATTCGTACTTCTCCCTTGCCAGATGGGGTTCCTGCCTGTAGAACAGAAGTAGGGGATGCACCAGCAGTGGCACTGGCATTTTGAATGATGTGCCTGTAGGTCACTGGATCACAATCTGCTCAAGAATATGTTGCCAGGAAGATGACACTGCCATTTGACATCCCAATAATTTCCTTGGTAACATATGCAATCAGTTCACAAACCCCGCCCAGCAGAGTTGGCCAGTTGGGGGAATGGGTGGGGACTTTTTGGCACTCCCAGGAAGACAGGTGGAAAAGCTGAGGATTAAGCTGTTTGCTCAGCCAACAAAGAGAGAGATGTGTCAGAAGCTTCTTCACCTCTTCTCACACTGATCTAGATATATTACCTATTAAAGAGCCTTAGCTCAACTATAGAATAATAATTTTTTTACCTCTGTCTTTTTCCAACCAAAGAGGAAACTCCTTGAAGGGAGAAAACTGATTTGTTTTTGTCTCCCTCCAGTGAAGTTTTCTGTGTTGTAGATGTTGTTTGAACAATAGAATGTGAATAAATATACACTGAAAATTATAAAGTGCTGTTTAAATGCTTTTGTTTGATTAGAAAGGAATTAAAGGGAGAAAAAAATGCAAGGTTTAAATTTTAAAAAAAAACAGGGAATTTCAGGATATCAATGTCACATCCTAGAGGTAAAGTTTTATACTCCATCATAATTCTTAATGCCATCATGTTTCTCTGAGGACCCTCTTTTACCTTTTTTTAATAAAAATTGAGTGTGCATTAGTGCTCTTGAGTCCTCTTTGGAACACATCTAGAATACAAGAGCCGTCATCAGGAAATCATGAAAATGTGAAGTGAAAAAAAGCGACTAGTGCATTGTTATTATCATGGATAAATTCCAAGATGTGGGAAGGCTCACAGCACACTTCATAAGCACAGGGTTAAAAGGATCACACCCAGCTTTATGGAACTACAAATCCATCAGAGTAATTTAGGTCCCTGAGGAAGAGAAATGTGGAACAAAGCCAGCGGACCTGGGCAGGGTGAAGCACTTACATTTGCTTCTGTTAGAAAACAAAGAAGCTGGGCTTGTCAGGACATACCCAGGATTTAATGGCCTTCTAACTGGTCCAAAAAAACACCTAGCAGGCAAAGACTTACTGGACATTCTCCTTCTCCCAGGCACCTACCTTCAAAATATCCACCCCTTACAAGACAGCTAGGAGTGAAAAACGGAATTGCACCCAGAACTACACAGAAAGGGAGGGAATAGATACTGTAAGAGCAGTTTAGCAAGCATGGCATGGAAGAAGCTGGCAAGGCTCTGGCAGCCTCTCTGGACTGATTACGGGTTAAAAAGAAAAGACAGAAACAGAGATGAGGGACGTTGGGAAAGGGCAAAGGATGGGAAGGAGACATTAGTAAAACTGTAAATAGCTATAAGGATCTAACATGTACTCCTCAGAGTTGAATTTTTTTGGCCTGAGTTTGAAATCTAGGAAATAAGAGTGAAGAGGCTTCCAAACTGACCTAGGAAATGAAATCAACCTTCGATTAAGAGAAAAACTACTCAGGAGTTTGAGAGAGAGAGAGAGAACCACGTGGAAGGTACATGACAGGAGGCAGAACAGGGAGACTGAAATCCATAGATGCTGTAAGAAAAGTATTTGGGGGACTTCCCTGGTGGTCCAGTGGGTAAGACTCCGCTCTCCCAAAGCAGGGGGCCCAGGTTCGATCCCTAGTCAGGGAGCTAGATTCCACATGCTTGCCACAACTAAGAGTCCACATGCTGCCACAAAGAAGTCTGCACGCCACAACTAAAGATCCTGTGTGCCACAACTAAGACCCAGCTTAGCCAAAATAAATTAATTAATTAATTTTGAAAAAAAAGGTATTTGGGATGTAAGTATGGAAGAAGTAGACTGGTTCAGAAGCTGAGAAAGCAAGCTTCAGGAATCAGAGAAGAAGAGTAGAATGGGCTAAGCCTTCGCTGAGGACTTAGAAGAGTGTACATATAACAAGAGTAATAACAATAACTTAAATTTTTTTAATATTAATAGCTAGCATTTAGTGAATTCTGCTTACATACCAGCCACTGCACTAAGTCCTTTTCATAAATCTATTTTATTTAATCTTCATCCCAAACCTAGGAGATGGATGCTACACTTATTTCCATTTTATAAATAAAGAGGTTAAGCAACTTCTTGCACAGTCACATATCTGTTGAACCAGGATTCAGCTTAGGACTCTCAATCACCAAGCTCATTTCCTTTTTCCTTATGGTATATATGCAGTTTTTGGCCCGAGAGAGAAAAGTAGAGGACATCTAGAAGTCATGAAACTTTCTTGCTGTGCGTAAGAATTTGAGGAGCTGGAGAAGTTTAAAACATTTGCAATAACTCATTTCAAGCTTTCCTAAGAGAATCACTGTAACATACATCCAAATTCAACTGATTTTTCCACCTCCATTATTTCCACCGATGTAAGCCGTGATCATCTCTCTCCTAGATTACTGCAGTAGTCTCCCAGCTTCCTGCTTTACCCTTATATCGCCTATTCTTATCTCAGCAGCTACAGTGATTCTTTTAAAATGAAAGTCAGATTATGTCACCCTTTGTCTTAAAACCCATCCAGAGGCTTCATATATCACTTGCATAAAAGCCCAAGCCCTTATAATGGTCTACAAAACCCAACATGATCTAGCTTTCTACCTGGCCTCACCTCCAACCTTGCTCCCCCTTGATCATCCCCCTGCAGCCACACTAACCTCCTTCCTGTTCCCAGGGCCTTTGTACTTGCTGGTCTTTCTGCCAGGGACACTCTTCCCCCAGATCCCCCTCACTTCCTTCAAGTTCCTGCTCAAGTGTCACCTTATAAGTGAGCTCTTCCTTGATCATTCAAAATAAAATGGCACCTCCTCCCAGAACCTCCATCCCTCTGCCCCTATTTTATTTTTTCCTAGAGCACTTATCACAGTCTGACCTTCTAATTATTTATGTTTGTTATCCGAACCCACCCCAGGAACATGAGCTTCACAAAAGCCTTTTCCTTCACTGATTTATTTCCAATGCCTGTAACAGTGCCTAGTGTGGGTTCAATAAATATTTGTTTAGCAAATCAATGCAAAACGGGTTCCGCTTTAGTGTTGGCATATCCTTGATAGTTTATTATGAATAATGAAAAGCCTAACTAATTATTGTGAGAGAAAGAAGCAGGACCTCTGGTGGGAAAAGCAGAGAAGAGGTTTCTAAGTTAGGAAACTGAAGGACAGCAACAGACAGAGCGGATAAGCATCAAGGGAGATGCTAAAATCATTCTGTTCCATGATGAGAAGCTGAGAACTCTCAGGAAAAAGAGAGAAGCTGGGAGTATATCTCTTCGGCCTCTTTGAGGTCTATTCCTTTGGTTATTGATGTATGGAAGCCTAGCAACACAGTTTCCGAGAAAAATCTTATAACCCATCACTGTCCAATCAATTGGAGCTTTGAGTAGAGGGAGGTGATGAGGAATCTGAACAGTCTTGGGTTAGAAGTTATCCACGTAGATTGCCAGACACTCGGAAAAGGCATGATGGCCAGGGCACAGGCACTTATGTTAATGAATCTCATCATTTCTAGGTGTTATGTGTGTGGGGGAGATAACACATTGTGAAAACTGCTGCATTACTTCTGAGAATTTAGCCATTCATGTCACATCTCCTTTAGTGAACCACATCAGCACACACTATCTGATGTGTTTTCACAAAGGTACCTTTGACAACTTTGAGGTGATTTTTAGGTCAAATATAACATGGTTAAATATGTCTATTATTGAAGTCCCATTTAAATCCATCAAAAAAAGCATCATTTTTTTTTTTTTTTCAAGAATACCGGGTGTGCTTTTTATGGGATTCATTGTACTAGAAGGCCCCGTTACTTTAAGTGAATTTCATTTTAGAGGTGCTGATTGTTTGCAGATGCTCAGGATGGGACAACAGAAAAAAGTTTTTAGAAGTACTTTTAAAAAGTTTTTAAAAGTATGAATAAAGAACTCGAAGTCACATAAGGACAAAGTCTAAATAAGTCTGGATAGTTTCGTGTTTAAGAAAATGGGATTCTGGACTCAAAGTTTGAAAGCTTGTTGTACAACATTATCTGGGGCAAATGATCAATCTCTCCAAGCTTCCATTTCTTCATCTGTGAAGATAAGAAGTGACCCCCCACTTAGAGACCATTTGTGAGCAGTAAATAAGATGGTTCATGAAATGCAAAGCCATACACTGGCAAGCACTCCATAGATGATGATGTCCATCACCTGTTCCTTCTGCTACTGCCCATTTTCCCCAGCCCTCTCTTTGGCTCCTTCAGCTTTGTCAAAACTATAGTAATGAGACCCATGCATAAAACATTTGATATCAACCACCCAGTAAAATAAATCTTCTGGTCTTTGCTATCCAGTTTGGTTCTTTACTTATTAAAGACATCAGCTGCTTTAAAAATTGAGTGAACTCTTTTGATGCTTTAAAGATCTTGCTTCACAGTCTTGTTTTACCAAGTCTGTCTTCATGATCCCAAGGACCTGGCATCTCTATGCAAAGTTCCCCCTACATTTACTGTCTACAAAAGCAAGAAACCACAGACCCCCTCCAAAACTATTCGATTTTTTGTTTTTTCATTTGCTTCTGGTGTCTATTACAGCCTCTGAAAATACACTATCTTCTTCAGTTTAAATAAAACAAGTGGTGAAACCATGTAGCCTGGAAGGAAATAAAAAGATTCTGGAATGATTTAATAGCATTTTTAATTTTATAAAACTTAACATATTAATGATATGTAATTTAACTTATGCAAACTGGGCCACTGGATAATCATATCTTGAATAATCCTTCTCCTTTATTAAAAAAATTAATAAAGTGAGAGTATTCTGAAGCCTAAAGCCTTTTTTTCCCCTCCCAAATTATGACTGTGCTGCAACTGAAACATGTTTGGAAATAAAATCAATCCACCTCAGCTTTATCAAGGACAAATTGTACCTCTCAGAGGACCGACGTCTGCGCACAGGCAGAGGGTGGACAGCCCAAGTCTGACCCACAGAAAGCGTGTCTTTAGAAATCATGACTGCAGAGGTCAGAGGCTCAGAGAAACGGAACAGTTGGCTTCTCATTGGTCTCCCCAGTGTTTTCTCATCTTAGCTTATTTCATTTTCTTGGCAAATGTTAGTAGCATATCACTAAGTCTTTTTAACACTTCTTCATTCCTTATTATTTCAGTTTCAAGATCATTAATAAAACAGCAGCATGAGAAGGCAGCACCCCAGGCAATCCACAGTGATAGCAGGTAGGGTGGCTGCCTGACTTTCACAGCCATTAGCATAGATGAACTTGAATTTCATAAATAGGGTATAAACTTCATGGAAGGATAATTAAGGATAAACACTATTCTTTGCCTCTATTGAATGTCAAAGCAAAAATAAATTTATAAAGATTCCAGTTTCTTCTATTTTCATTAAAGTTTACTTTCCTGTTATAAAAGCAATTATACTCATGTTAGGAAAATTGAGAAAATATGGAAATTGTAGAGAAGAAATTCGAATGTTACCTAGTTCCCAGAGTTCCTTTTCTTCCAGATTTTTTATATACGGACTTTAACTTTTTTTTTTTTTTTTTTTGCTTAAAGTCTTGTACATAATTTTGCAGCCTGTTTTTCTCACTTAATGCTTCTGTATTTCCCCTTCTGTTTTTGGCCCAACCTGACTATCTGGTTAGTGATATTTTTTGACCCTGAGTAGGTCTTCCAATAGTCAAAATAATCACTGATAACTCAGTCACAATCAGAATTTCCTTTCTTTGATCAGCCTTAAGTTTTCCTGAGCTGACATACACCCCCTCTCCTGTGAACTGTCTCCAGAAACAGCCCCCATGGGAGGCACCTAATGTTATCAGAACTCACACTCCATCTGCGACACCAGCCCAGGTGGTGGGCATGAGACAACTGTTTCCATCTCTACTGAAATTGAAGCACGTTTGGGAATTAAGTCAATCAATCCAAACTTTGTCAAGGATCAGGCATACGTCCCTGGAAATGAAGTGAAATGCTCAGACTTTTCAGCCAGTCTCGTGTCATTTCCAGATACAAACATTTGGTTTCATTTTAGCCAGTGCAAATGCCTCCAAGACACCAATATTACCTTCCAATGTTGGAAATCATTGCTTAATAATATACAGAAAATTCCAAAACCTATTAGCTGTAGTGATAAGGGATATCAGATATTAGTCTATTTGATATTAGCTTTTAACCTTGTATTTAACTGATTTTATACTGATCAGGTTAGGTATTAACTCGTACTGATTAGTCTCTTAGATATTAACATTTTTTTCTTGGTTTCTGAGCCACGGTCCTCTCTTCCTTCTCCTCTTATCTCACTAACTACAAACCTCCACATTTGGGGTTCCTGACAGCTCAGTCTTTGAACTTCTCCTCTTCTGTCTACATTCTTCTTGGTGACCCATTTAACCTCAAGACTCTAAATGAACATTCCAAAATATCTTGCTCCAGTCCTGAACCTCAGATTACAATAATTAGCTGCTGAACTGCAAATTCAATATCTTTATTTGAATATCTAACTTACCTTTTAATTCACCTGCTCCAACTACTGATCCCTGAAAGCCCAAGAGGCTTGCTTCTCACTTCCTTCATGTTGTTATACAATCGGTGCTTTACCAGAAAGGTATTCCCACTAAGGAGTAACTCCTCCCCTAACCCCCAAACCCTCTGCCCTTACCTTGCTCTGTTGTTCTGCATAGGTCTTTTCATTATTTGATGTACTAAATAGCCACTTGTTTACTTGATATTGTTCTCCCCCTCCTGGAATATAAGCTCGAGGAGCAGGGACTTCTTCAGGTCTGTTCACTGCTGCATCCTAGTCCCTAGAGCAATCCCTGGCCCATGGTAGGCATGAATGAATGAGTGGATGAATGTGATATAATCCAATAGCAGGTATTTACACAGATATTCCAACTCTGTCCCAGCGAGGCCAGCATGACTTAGGTTGGTTTCCTTTTTGTCACACTCTGGATCATTCTTCATGAAACTGTTTAAGGTCAAGCAAAGATGGACCAGCTAAGGCTTGAACCCCAATCACCTGCACTCTAGTCCACTAACATTGTGGTTTTATACTCTAAGCAGAAAGCATCACGGGAACCGTATCCAGGCATCTATGTGGTGGTGTGGGTTTTACTTCTTACTTCAAATGGGAAACTTTAAAAAAAATCTAAGAAAAGTTCTAAAAGTCTTAATGTATTTCTTGTATTCACTCATTCTTTCACAAGAATGTCATAAGTAACTTCTATGTACAAGTCTCCATAGCTGTGATCTTACTTATAGAAGCAGCTTAAACATTAAACACACTTGTCCAAGCACAAAAATGTTGATGTAAGGACAAGAACCCAGATCTCCTATCTCCTACGTCCTTTATCTCTGGTTTCTTTCCAACAATACTGATATGGTCTTCATAGCTTCAACCGTGGCAGTTGCTCACCTATGCGTGGCACTGTGCTCAGCCCTGGGTCCTGCATGAATCTAAGACACAGTGCCTGTTCTCACAGGATCACAGTTTTACTAGAGAAATAAAACTAACAGGCCTGAAAGAATTTGAGTTTTCCACCTTTTAAGGTAGGAGTTTTCAGAAATAGGAGGGCTGGGACTGAGAGAGGATTCCTGGACCAAGTGGGGTGCTTCTTATCTGCAATTGTCCCACAGTCCCTTCCTGCATTTTCAGTATTTGATTTCCTCGCTGGAAATCACTCCATGTGTATCTACTGTTCTTCTGCCGTCACCAGCTACAAGATAGTGAAGTCACTAGAAGAGGTTAAACCAGCTGGAGGAAGATTTGCCCACAGGTCAAGTCTTGGACACTTCTGACTAGAGCACGAACTATTTTGCAAACTTGAACCCGTGTTTCCTAAATAGGGTTCCCTCCCTCAGGGTTCTTTTCAAGCCTAGAGTTATGTTCATCCTCTAATATGTATGAATGAAAGCCTTAAGAGACACCTTTCAGAAATTTGTAAGGCCATTTGTTTCTTTAAGGTACGTGCAAATATAAAAGCAATCCTTTCCCACAGCCCTATAACCACTCAGTTCATGAAATTACATTTTCCAGTATTGTCAGTTTCAATATTATCAGTTTCTGAATACCCTAAACCAAGATGAGTCACTGAACTAAGAGAAGGAGTAATAATAAGAGACAATTTTATTAAGCACTTACTATGTTTGAGGTACATTTGCAGATACTGCATATGTTTTAAGTCATCTAATCTTCACAATATATTAGAGCAGACTTGTCCTGAGCCCGGAAGTTTGGGTCTGTATGAAAAACTCTGTGTTATTCCTCCCTGAAATCTCATTCATTATAGGCTGTCTTCCAAAGGCATTGACATCTAAGAATTTTAGGGAAAATTTCTAACATTCTATTTGTCAAGAACATTTTGGACCATACTTAACAGAAGAATGCCTCCAGTCAGCCATTAATTATTTCAAATGCACTAATTTTTAAAGCAGCTGTGTGATCCCAAAGTGCAACATGTAAACTCTGAAATTTCCATATCTCTTTTCAACAAATAGTGTGTGCTCCTGGGAGAAGACATTTGCTATTGAGTGCATTTAGATGAAAACTGACATTTCTTATGGGAGTGCATTAGCCTGGGCTAGTATGGTGTGAAACAAGACCACAAATTCATAATTTAACAGTTCAGTTTTAGCAGAAGTGGTGACATGAACACCGAATGTTCATACTCAAAATCATTTCCAGCTCCCTAAAGAGATGCCTTAGATGGAGAATAGTTCAGAAGGAATAATGACAATGGAATATAGCTTTGAAGAGGAGAAAAGAAAAATTAGAATTGAATAAAAAAAAAAGAGTAGCAACTTCAGCCATGTCTGTTCTTTAGAATAAGCATCTCTTGAACAGACAATGTTTCAAGCACATAACAGCTTTAATTTTATGCAGATTACATATTTGCATGCTAATAAAATGGAAACTGGCTTGGTGGGGACACTTAGTGCCTAAGACAGAATTATTAATCAATATGTCTGTCTAAAGCTGTCACATCAATTACTTAAAGCCATGTAGAAAGTCAGATTTGCCCATCGTCACCTAAATTCTCTTCAGGACTATATTTTATAATCAAAAAATGAATGAGGTATAGCCAAATCCCAGTAGTCAGGAAGGGAGTGAGGGAGGGAAGGAGGAAAGAAGGAAGGAGGGAGGGAGGGAGGGAAGGAAAGAAGGAAGGGAGGAGGGAGGGAGGGAGGGAGGGAAGCAAGGAAGGAAGGGAGGAGGGAGGGAGGGAGGGAGGGAGGGAGGAAGGAAGGAAGGGGAAGAAAGAACTCTCTAAATTTCTTCACAGAGAAGATACACAAACAATGTCCCTTGAATTATATCTGTCCACACTGTTTGGTGGGCAGCCTGCCTCACAGCTGAACCATTCTGGAGGGCTGGCTTGATTTGCCATCTAAGACAATGCGCCCAGCAGGCAAATCTGGAGTAGCATTTTCTTACACCCTGATTGATTTTGATCAGCCCAGTTCTGACTTTTTTTTTTTTTCTGTTAGTGTAAGACAGACAGATCACCAGAAACAAAGGATTTCTATTACAACTTAATAAATTTTAAAACAAATTTGGCTTTGCAGATTTATCTATGACACCACTGTCAGGACCTTTAAGTTGCTACCAGGCCCCTCCACCAGCTTCACATCTTTCCTGGGCTTTTTTTTTTTTTTTTTTTTTTTTTAAGACTTTATCTACACATTTAGGTAGAAGCAGGGAAAAGCTGACCTATAAATATCCTTGAAACTCTCAGACTTGGAATCAAGTTCTCTTTAGTACCTCTTTAAAGAAACTAGAATTTTCCTGTCTTGCACAGGAACTTGACCCTTTTTACGCATGAGATTTGGCACCTTCATTACCAACTTCTTGCAGATATACCTTTTCTCCATGCCCCAGCCCTAATAAGAAAAGACAAATCTCAAAGGAAGCTTAAAATATTTAATGACTTTGACTTTTAAACATAACCCAGATTAGACAGTAATGTCAAGTGATAATTTAATACACCAAAATATAGAACGGAACAAAACTTACTCTTTTATAAAGTTTAAACTCTAGTAAACTCTCACAGATTTAGGGTATTAGATACGAGAAGGGAAAGGAGACTATAAAATTTGAGATTATGTTCAAGTAAAGACAATGCATAAATACAACAATTCTACCAAGTGAAATTTAATAAAAACACATTTATTTAAAACTATATTAAATATTTAAGAATGCATATCATGTAAAAAGATAAAAAGTACACGTGTGGGGGCTTCCCTGGTGGCGGCGCAGTGGTTGAGAATCTGCCTGCCAATGCGGGGGACACGGGTTCGAGCCCTGGTCTGGTAAGATGCCACATGCCGCGGAGCGACTAGGCCCGTGAGCCACAATTGCTGAGCCTGCGCGTCTGGAGCCTGTGCTCCGCAACAAGAGAGGCCACGATAGTGAGAGGCCCGCGCACCGCGATGAAGAGTGGCCCCCACTTGCCGCAAGTAGAGAAAGCCCTCGCACAGAAACGAAGACCCAACACAGCCAGCAATAAATAAATAAATAAATAAAATTAAAAAAAAAAAAAAAGTACACGTGTGGAAGAATTGACCTAAATTATATAAATTGACCAAACGGTCAGGAGATCATTTTTTAAACTATCTTTTAAAAAATTTTCTTAGCTAAATTAAGAGAGTAGATAGAGCAGAAATCAGGGCCAAAATCAAGCCATAGGAAAAGTATGGTTAGTGTCTGACTGACACTTCTCTTGCTGACCGACACTGGATGTCACCACCACGAAAATGAATTCTAAATAGTCTTTGCATCTCTGTGTCTTTGGGGCAGGAGAAGCCAACTGGCAAAGCCTAGGACTTAAGATTGCACCTTTTCAACACAGGGAAGGGGAAATGGAGCCTCTGGCTTCCTGTAAATTCCAGCCTTCCATCAAGATTCACAAAAGTGAAATAACCCCCAAATAGGAAGGGCTTGAGATATTTAGGCAGACTAAATCTAACAAATGTCCCCTACTTGAAACCAGCTTAAGTGCTCAGTGTGCAATTTTAGACTATTTAAAAGAGATTTCAGTATATTCAAGTAGAGAAAACTCGTGAGAAGTGTCCCCCCAGCAGACACTTACTTGAACTTGCTTTAATGAGTATGAAAGATTCACCTACTTGGCATACACAGATAATTCAGTTTAAGTCCTTAAAATTAATCTTGTTTTCGTTGAAACAGGCCTCCTTTCAGTCTCAATTGTGATATCAGATTTGTAAGACTAATTCTTCAAGACGTGTACAAAGGAAAATGCAAACGAGTTAAGATGAAATTATTTACTGTAGATTTTAGGGATCTACACTCCGTGTGTGCATATGTGTATGACAGAGAGAGAGAGAGAGAGACGTGTGGGGCAGATTGGTTTTTGTTTGAGAATGAATGGATGTGGTTAATAGTTTCCTTATGATTAACACTAACTAGTCATGCCTACATCAATGAGTACAATTGTAAGGCAACCAACTTTAAATGTTTTCAGTAGAATGTTTTAAGAATTATCATCATTACCAGAGACTTTATTCTCTGATTCTTTTTTGATGGATATAACTTTTGAAGCCTGATTCAACCCAATGCCTTACTTGATTTGATCCAAATGTTAATGACAATACTTAAATCAATGCTCTATGTGCCACTGAAACTCTATGGCTATGTGGAGTTTATAATAGTGAGTGGTTAAGATTGGTAGGTATTTAAACACTGAGAAGCAGCATGTTAACTCTTTAGAGAGGACACTTTCAGATCTGCCAAGGGAATCCAGGACTTCTATACCCTAAAGTATCTACCTCTAAAGCATCCTCACCCTTACCTTAACCTGAGCCTTGCTTAAATGCTTCCTTATCACTTGAATCTGCTTTCACTAATTACCAGTCATAAGAAATAATCTCATAGTAAGTATTTTCTCAAAATCATAGAAGAGCAACATGCTTGTAGTCAAATTTTGGCTCAAAAATCTCTCTTCTTCACCATCACCCTTCTCTTTCCTTCCCTGGACCTTAACATCAGTTAATGGTATTGTCCCCCTTAAGGTTTAGGATCTAGTTCTCCAAACCCTCTTCTCTCAGGGCTCTAATCTAAAACAGTATCAGGTGAACTTCTCATCAGCAAACAATACATTCCTTATGGGATTGTGTTATATTACAGATGTATCACCCTAAAGAAAGTAATTTGAGACTTTTAACTCTGATAGGATTTGGCTAGTTGAAAAAGTATATTAGATATCAAGTAACCTGAGTAACATTTTATATTCATTGAAGTGTGTCACTTTTTATGCATTTCAAAGTGTATCCTCAGTCTTTGGAAACAGAGAGACATATATCTATGTACATACATGCAGATCTACACAGAGGACTATGAAGGTCTGAGCCAGAAAATCATACAAATCTTAGGTATCAGTAGTCTGGTTTCTATAGCACAAATACTGTTGCATGCAGCACTCAAATATTCAGCATAATACCTTATAATCCGGCATGCCTTTGACCCCTCTAAATTTAACACTACGTGGTTCTTATTCTGCTTAAGTTTCTTTTCTTAGCAAAAATTAAATCTACTGTTTACCTTCTTGTTATATTCAACTACATTCAATAGCCATTTATGGAGCACTTATTACATACCCATCGTTCAGCAAATGACTAAGAATAGAAAAATTTTAAAGAAAAACAAAACAGAGCCTCGCCTCCAAAGGTCAACTGTTAGAGAGATGGAGAAATAAACAGGTAATTACAGGCTGTGTATCATATGACAACAGAGAAACTGAAGAGGCTCGAAGGAGGCATAGAGGAGAGAACAATCTTACCTGGAGTGGGGATCAGAATTCTATTCCTGGGAAAGATCTGGGCAGCTGTGAAGGAAGAACACCTTTGTAAAGCTTTTGAACCTTACTTAACCTGCAGATTCTAAGCAGGAGAGTGATGTGGTCAGACTTCAAGTTTAGAAATTTCACATGGGAAACTGTGAAGGATGGATTAAAGAGGATGAGATAGAAGACAGGAAAGTCAACTAGAAGCTGAGGAGACAGGACGGGCAAAAATTAGTGGCCAATGAGATAAAGGTATGATGAGAGAGGCGAGGAGTTGACAGCGAGTTGGAGTTTTCTGAATTCACTGAGATGGGGAGTGAAGAAAGGGAGGGAGATTGTTCATTTGAAGACATGCCTTGGTTCCGAGCTTGGCCTGAGGTCTGTGGGTATGCAGTGAAATACAGTGTGAAGGGCCATATCTAAATTTCAAATAATAGAGGTGAAGTGAAGATGTTCAGACATTAAAAAATGTATGTTTGCTTTAGTGGACCATTAGGCTTTAGTGGTCCTTCTGGTCCTAAGAATGATTACATGACAAGCAATTATATTTTGTGGGGCTAAATCATCTCTCTTCAAGTTTGTTCCTTTGCAGGATGTCAAACCAACAGTTCCACATGCTCAGCAACTAGATCAAATGCAGGGACACCTTGACTTTGTACACCTCCTGCCTTAGCTGAAGTAGAACTGATTTTCTTTCAATTCATTCTAAAGAATATTTATCTCCATTTCAATTCAACCAAAATTTACTGAGTGGCTACTTGTGATCGCTCCTTGGGATAAAGGCAAGAGAAAGAAAGAGAAGAAAACAGAAGATGTGATAAGGAGAGGATAAAATAAATTGTCAATAATATTTTGTAATAATTATTTTGTGACAGGCACTACATACAGTATCTGATTAAGGTCAGAATCTCTGTCTTCCAGGGTGTTAGGGTGGAGGGGGTGAAGAAATACGGAAGAATTAAGATCATTTTATTTTTTATATTTAAAATATTTTAAATAAACTTTTTAATTTTTCTCTGAACTGAAAAAGTAATTTTAGAATCATAACTGACATTAAAGGCAGTGTGTGTTGCAGCAATCATGTACATTTAATGCACAGATACTATCAGAAGCCAGCTGGTCTTTACCACAGGTAGGACTCAGAGTAGAAATATGAGCAAAAAGATTCAATCAGCAGGACAGAAATAATTTGAAAGCAACAAGGTGTTTCTCATTTGAGGGCAACTGTTCTCCCTAAAAATTCCAGTAGCTCGTAACACAAAACAGCTTCTCTTCCTTAGCACAAAGGCTCCAAGAGGCCCTCCTCCCTCATATTTAAGGCCACGTGCCTGCTTGAAAAGGAGCAGGTTCACTCCTAACTCCCCGGCCCATCAGATAGCAAGCCATGCCTTGCACTTGTACTGGGGTCTCACCAGTCTTTCCTCCAAGTAGACTTCAACTATATTCACAGAACAGTCCTGGCCACCAAACTGAGCTCAGCTCTTAGAAGTTAATTCAATGCCAATTTGTGTAAAGCGTCTTGCTCCTGCTTCGCATAAAGAAAGGACGCTATCAAAGGTCCCACTCATTGTGGAAGATCTGGAATTTCTGATCACTGTTATCTAATAACAAGTTACTTATCCATAGCTTCATCAGCCAAAAAGCAACCCATCCAACACTCATGTCTGTTAACTGGAGAAAGTTACTCCACCAAAAGAAACTGAGAATTACTAAAATCTAGGTCCTGATCAATCTGTATTTTTTTTTTTTTCACATGGAAGCAAACACCTTATGTATTCTCAGCCTAACTGCTCAGCGTTTTGGTTGGTAAATACTGGCAAAGCGTGTGTAGAATCAATATGCCTATAAAGGCATGAAATACAATTTAAGGAAGCTCAGTAGGCAGAATGATTCTGAGGGGAAAATCCTTCCTTCCAAGGTGTAACAACATTTAGTCACATCTTCTCTTGAAATAACAGATTCCATAGCTATCCCTCTAGGAAATGAGTTTATGTAAACGAGACCATTCTGCTTTGTGCTACTGAAGTCACAGAGCATACCAGATGTTCATGATCCCAAGGCTCAGTTGCATGATGTTGGTGAGTGTTTCATAAACCCCAATATTGGAAGGATTCAGCACCTACTGTTTTCTTTTACCCCTCTCTGAAAAAAATTTCATACGTTGTATTTCATTGTACCAATTTTATTTTACAAATGTAGCTGTCTTTATTTAAATGCCACGATTCATCTTATAATGGTATTTAAGGGGCTTCTGTGGCACTGTGCCAGATTTATATTATTAGAACCTAGGCATTTGCAAATGAACCTCTTTCAATTAGTGTTTCAGGAAGCAATTAAACTGTCTAAAGTGTATTAATGAATACACTGGAATTGGGAAGCCGATCCTCCTAATACCCCCATTATTAATGCACCATCTGCTTTGCTGCCTTAGGAGCATTCAGGATCTCTAACTTCAGGTCCACAAAACCCAATCGTTTATTCAGAAAGGTCACAGAAGCATAAGTTTGTAATCAGGCTCAATATCCTATACAATATATAATATTACAGATTAAGTACATATATTTTTATTGGATTTTTTTTACAGATGCAAATGAAGATGCATATGGGTTCTTCTTTTGGTTTTTCTTTTCATTCTGTGTTATATGTCAAACACTAACAGCTCTGTGAATAAAATCCTGGATCTGATATTCCTGCTAAAATCATGATTCTGTATGTACCCTCTGTGATTTTTAAGGATATCATTAGGATCCCTGATGAGGTTGTCTTTTTTCATTAATGAAGGATGTTGCTACTTGCTACTTGCTACTGAGTTGCAGCCTTTTTCACAGGGAGTGGTCCAGGTGCTGAGACATTTGCTGGTGCCTCTTTCCAATGCTCTCCTCAGAGTCCCTGCTGCAGGACAAGGTTCTGGAGGAGCTATGCTTCCTGAGATATTTCCTGTTGGCTTTACTACCAAGAGAAACCCAGGGCTGCAGGATACAGACTAGAGAGAGGACAGAAGTATGGACAGGGAAGGCTGGTGTTTAGCACCACTCTGCTCCACGCTGGAAAGTCACCAAGTCACCAATTCCAAAAACATGCTGGCTTTGGTGATTAATTGCTGCTGAGGCAGTCAAAAGGGAAGAAGAAGACATTCTCTGCTTTTACAGAATTTAGAATCTAGTAGAGGAAAGAGGACACAGGCCTCTTCCTCGTGAGCTGCAGCAGGAAGGTTGGTGTGGCGTGGATGAGCCTAGGAGGAGTCTGGGGAGGAGGAGGACCCTATGGGATATGTAGGATTTAGGAAAGTAGAGAGAAAAGAGAACTTTCCCACAGAACCTTGGACTTCTCCTACCTTGTTTTCATTAACCACTGTTATGGGTTAAATTGTGTCCCCCCAGATTTGTATGTTGCAGTCCTCACCCCCCAATACCTCAGAATGTGCCCTTATATGGAAAAAGGGTTGTGCAGATATATTTAGTTAAATTAAAATGAAGCCATACTGAAGTAAGGTAGACCCCTGATCTAATATGATTGATGTCCTTAGAAAAAGGGGAAATTCAAACCCAGAGGCACACACACAGGGAGAATTTCATGTGAAGATGAAGGCAGAGATAGGGGTGATGCAGCAGAAGTCAAGGAACAGCAAAGATTGCCAGCAGCCACCAGAAGCTAGGAGAGAGGCATGGAACAGACCCTTCCCTAACACCATCAGAGGGAGCATGGCCCTGCCAACACCTTGACCTGAGACTTGTAGCTTCCAGAACTATTCGACAAATACATTTCTGTTGCTTACACCATTCAGTTTGTGGTATTTTGTTCCAGCAGCCCTAGAAATTAATGTAAGTGCTATCATAATAAGTTATAAAATGCCTGACTTTCCTCTTGGATAAGCTCTTTGAAAACAAGAAAAATGTTGATTTTATCTTTTTTTATTGCAAGCCCCTTATATAATACATCACTGGGTTTATAATGGGTGCTCAATAATTCTGGTTGAATGACTGAATTAGGATGAGCAATTCATGGAGAAATTTGGGAAGTTCGGGTGACAGAGAGAAACAGCCTGAGACAGAAGGACAATTCTGGCAACTCCCTGGATGGGAGTGAAGGGGGTTTAGAAGAATCTGTGGAATCTTGGAACTCTGTATTGGCTTCTTCAGCAGGGAAGAGGGAGGGTACAGGAAGGCTAATCGGGTCACAGATCCCCCATGTCCTCTGCTGAGTCTTTGGTCATGCTACTTCTCCCCCAGGGCAGGCTCTTCAAGACATAATTCATAGGACATAGCAAACACACACACACACACTCATGCACACACACTCAGGTCCAGCTCTGCTAACACGTGAGCGCAATCATGTGCCTTTGCCATTTCTTCACCCACTGATGGCTCATTCACTCAAAGTCACAGGGAGTTCCCTTAATATAGGAGATCTGCTTCCTTATTCACCTGTCCTTTCAGAACTGTGCATTTCAGAGATAGAAGGTATGTTCAAGAGTGGGCAAGAATGATGAGGTGAGAAAGCAAGAGGAGAGATGTAGGAAGAAAAACTCATTTGCTAAGCTGAAATCCTGTTATATGTTGGGCTCTGTGCTGGGAACTTCAACCACATCAACTCACCCAGGTGGATATCATAAACCCCGGTTTACAAAGGAGAGAGGGAGGCTCAGAGAGGTACCATTATCTGCTCCAAGCCATGCATCTAACAAGTAAGGTGGCGGAGGTGTCACCCAGGTCTATTTGATTCCAAAGCCCGTGTTCCCTTTCTACTTCATTAAATTGCCTCTTTTTCTGGAGGCAGTATAAAGTCAACACTCCCTTCTGTGCCCATGCATCCTCTCCTTTTATTCTTGTCTGTGCCAGACTGGCCCTTTAAATGAGCTGGCCAACTCATCCTCCGCCTAGCAGCCAGCGCAAAAAAAAAGCTGGCTTCAGACAATAGTGGTTTACCGAGCAATTTCCCAGGTTATTTCTGTCTTGTATGTTATCTATTAATCTGATTACTGTTCCCTGGTCCCTCAGATTTTTGGCTCTGGCCCCTCGGCTCCATCCTGTTAAAACTGGTTTACTGACCATGGGCTCCCCACTCCCCACTTTCCTCCACTTGCTCCTTTAGATTTTGTGTCCCCTGCAGCCATGGGATAGAGGTCCCCTCCTTTAACTGTATTCCTACTTTTAGTGGATAAGCCTCCTCCATCCTCACCAACCAAGCCAATCTTCTTCCCTGGAACAGATGAAGAGCATTTGAAGGTTGCCCATCAACACGATGATGGGCATGTGAGAGGAGAAGGGTCCTAGAACAGGATCCAGGTGAACTCACACAATACTGGCTTTATCACCAACCAGATATGTAGTGTGGAGGAAGGCACCAGTTTCCTATTATAAAAAATAGGGTGCTACACAAAGGACTTGTGAGGTTCCTTCTGGAGTTAACAATCTATAAGTCTCTGTTAAAACAAACGTACAAAACAAGGACCTTTATAGCACCGTAACAGCTGTGTTTGCACTTGGCCATCATTTTTAAAACAGACATTGGGGGACTTCCCTGGTGGTGCAGTGGTTAAGAATCTGCCTGCCAATGCAGGGGACACAGGTTCGAGCCCTGGTCCGGGGAGATCCCATATGCTGCAGAGCAACTAAGCCCGTGCACCACAACTACTGAGCTTGCGCTCTACAGCCCATGAGCCACAACTACTGAGCCTGAGTGCCACAACTACTGAAACCCACGTGCCTAGAGCCCGTGCTCCACAACAAGAGAAGCCACCACAATGAGAAGCCCGCACACCGCAATGAAGAGTAGCCCCCGCTCGCCACAACTAGAGAAGCCCGCGCGCAGCAACAAAGGCCCAATGCAGCCAAAAATAAATAAATAAATAAAATAAATTTAAATAAATAAATAAAAATTCAAAAGACATTGGTGACTTACAAAAGAAAAGCATCTCTTTTACATACTTGTTTGAACTTTTGAAAGTCAACTTCGGGGAAATAAATCACACTGCTCTGGTCATTACAAGACTGTACATTACGAAATATAGTCTATCCTGCAAGCATTAAGGAGAAAAACATGTAATGTATGACTGAGGCGTCTGCCAAAACAGTGACTTACTGAATGCACCCTATGTGGACACATCTCCTAGTTTCACTTTTGCATATGGTGCCTGTCAGGATGCTTTTGCATGGAATATGCAGCATTTCCATGTCTTTTTGGCAAGTGTTTATTTTCAGTACCTACTCTAAACTAGTGATGAATAAGAACTCAAGGTCCTTAAATCTAGAAACTGCAGGGGTTCTGCTCATGGAGGCTTTAGAGTTGATTTGATGGACACTATACATACTCATGTGCAAATGTCTCATTTCTCAGAAAGTCAGATAACTAATTAATTATATAATATTTTGTCTTGTCAGTAGTAGGTATACAGCATTTTTTACAGAAAATACTTTATTCTTTTTAAAATAGGACTCATTTGGAGAAAAGGCAGAGAAAGAATAAGCAAAATATATTTCACTTCTTCAACTTCAGTAAAACCAGTTCTCCAGTCACCATGTTAGAAATTCTCCCCTGGAATATCTGAAGAGCACAGTATAACAGTTCAGTCATTGTCTCTGAAGGCCTTGGGAAAAGTACACATAACTGCTCCGGGGTTACATCCTAATAGCTTCTCATTAATAGACTTGAAGGGATTAATGTTCCTGGTAGTCTCCCTGGCAACTTGTATCACTTATCCTTTTCCCAGTTCAATGCCATTCTCAATTATTTGTTATCCTTTAAATAATCATTGAAATTCCACTTCTTCCATGAGGCTTTTCCTGAATAATGGGAAAAAAGTGACTTCCCTTCCATGCAAGGTGACCAACCATCCTGCTTTGCCAGGACTGTCCCAATGTTATCACTAAAAGACCATGTTCTGGGAAACTTTTCAGTCTCAGGGAATGTTCATCACTGATATGGACTGAATTATGTCCCCTCAAAATCTTATGTTGAAGCCTAACTCCCAATGGGATGGTATTTGGAGATAGGGCCTTTGGGAGGTAATTAGGGTTATAGGAGGTCATGACCTGGTCATCCCTCATGATGGGATTAGTGTCCGTATGAGAAGAGACACCAGAGGGCGCCCGCTCTCTCGCGCGCACGCGCGCGCGCGCGCGCGCGCTCTCTCTCTCTCTCTGTCAAGTGAGGACACAGCAAGAAGGTGGCTGTCTGCAAGGCAAGGAAAGAGCCTTCATCAGAATCTGACCATGCTGGCACCCTGATCTCAGATTTCCAGCCTTCAGAATTGTAACACACATTTCTGTTGTTTACATGGCCCAGTCTGTGGCACTGTGTTATGGCCCCCAAGCTGACTGATCCAGTTAACCTACCTCCATGTCCTCCCTAGGGACATATAACTTCCAAGAAGTATTCTTTTTATATGGATTTTTATTACCTCCAATACACTTGGCATCACACATTTAGGAGTGTATCCTGAAGGCTGGAGAGGGGATTAGTCATTTGCCTGTTCTTAAATAGTTTTAGATCCCAGGGCCACCTGGTTTTTGGTTATGTTGGCCAGACCACATCTGACACACTCTGTACCATTTCCTAATCCAGAGCCAGGCACTTGTATTGGGTGGACCCAAGAATGAGGCTTATTTCACAGCTAGCGATTAGAAAAATGGAAAATCGGTAACAGTTACTAATTCTCAGACATTTCATTTATCTGACATCAATCAACAAACAAGTATTTACTGAGATCTCCTTTGGTTGGCTTTTATAGGCAGGAGTTCAGGATGGATTTTTTTAAAAAATGGTTTCTAATCCAGCTTTGGCACTTCCTAGCCGTCTGAGCTGAATATTTGTTTAATCCCTCTGAGTTTTAGTTTCTTTATCTCTAAAATGGATCTAATCATATCTTCATTACAGGAAAGCTATAAAAATTAAACAAAGACTGGTGATTAGTGCATAGTATCTTGCAAATATTAACTAAAATATGTAAAATAACTAATAAACACTGTAAAAGTAGCTATAGACTAGCACTGTATTTTGAAAATACTAATTAAACTTAATGAATGAACCCAGGCTTGTGCTCAGTATAACGAAGGGCACAGAAGGAGAACAGAATAGAATTCTCAAGGTCTAGTTAAACCTGCAAGCATTTCACACTGTTTCCTAGGCATCATTACCCACATCTGTCTGCACATCGAAGCTTCCCACATAGAGAGCTCTAGTCCAGATCTCCCCTCAAAAGTCCTGACCCATATGTTGCGCTCCACTTGTATGACTGAAAAATACATTAGACTCAACAGTATCAAGACCAAACCCATTACCCACCCCCCCACCCCTGTCTCCAATATGGTTCTCTTTCAATCTCTTCAGTGAATAACATCTTCTTCCAACTAGTGTGCATGCCAAACACCTTGGAGCCACCCTTGGCAACTTACTCCGCTTACCTCCCACAGTCATGTCATCACAGAGTCCTACTGACCTTAACTCCTACATCATTCCGCCCCCTCCATCGCCACTACTATCACCCCGTCTGGAGCTGTCAGCGTTTCTTCCCTGGACTGTTGCAGTAACTTTCTAAATGATCTTCCTAAACTCTTCTCAAAACTCTTGCTCTTATCTGATCTTTTATCAGATAACCCCAGAGTGACATTGGCAAAACAAAACTAAGGGCATGGGCCTGCCCCACTAGAAGCCCTCAATGGTTTCCTATCACTCATAGAACAAAGACCCAAATTCTTCACAAGGTCTACAAGACACGACCTGCCTGAGCCCTGCCACCTCTGCAGCCTTGTCTCATAGCTGCACACGCCCCACTCTCCAAATCACATTGATCTTCAGGTTTCCATCATGGAGCTTTATGTGTTTGCTATTCCCTGTGGTAGGAACATTCTACCTCTCCCCTACCCTTTCCTAAATAATTCCTGATTATCCTATCAATTTCAACTCAAAAATTACCTTGTCAAGAAGAAGCACCCTACGAGTTCTCAAAATACCCGCTATTTATCCCTGGAAAAGCATTTAAAATAGTTTTCAATTTTATACCATTTGCAATTACTTATGTCAGTGTCCTTCACCAGAGCGTAAGTTCTATGAGGGTAGGTGAACATTTGTGTTCACCATTGTGCCATGGATCCTATTCCAATCCATGGCATATACTAGGTGCTCAATAATAATTTGTTGATCAGGGAGTGAACAAATGAGTGAATGAATATAAATAGCAAATGTTACAGCCAGATCATCACTAAGTGTCAAAGTACCTGGCAAAAGAGAGTAAGAAGAAGAAAGCTGGGAGGGTAAGGAAGTACTCCCTGGAAAGGCAATAATCAGAGAAGGGAATGACGGAGGGGGTGGAACCGGGAATAGAATTTAGATAATTAAAGAGGTGTGGATGGGGAGGCTGTTTTCCAGGTATTGACATTAAAGGTCAGAAGTCTTAGAGGCTGGAATAAGCATTTCATATGCAGAGAACAGCGAAGAGATTCATAGCCTACCATAGGAGACTGAGTGTGTATAGTTACGTGACCAGAGAAAAAGCAGGGTGCCAATTTCAAAGTCTGAAGGATGCACATCATTTGTCTTTATTTCCAACTATGACTGGTGTTTCAAATGGGTGGTTTAAATTAAAGCAAACACTGAAAGTTTTCTGGATGGGCAGTGACGAGCAGAAGTTCTTTTGCAGGGAAGGACTGTCATCTGCTTGTTTGGGCTGATACGGGCTTTTGTCTCATTCTGTGGAGACAAATGACTCTGTCTTTCTGCCAGTTACATTATGAACAGTACTGGCATTTTATTTCTAAGTCAAGGGATAATCTGAGGCCAAACAAAGAGGAAGCACTGAGAAGAGGCCTTGCCACGGCTGCTGACTACCTGACGTCTCAGAATGAAGAATCATTGCCTCGGAAATATTCCGAGCACTTCCTCTATACCCCAATCAGGGAACTGTTACAGTGAGGCTCAAAAGTGAGTTTGTTCAATCTCCTATCTCACCACAGGTTTAAGGAATCATATCCCAAGCATTTAAAATAATTAAAACCCACTCCTCTCATGATCATTGACAAAGATGCCTCGGTACACCTATGGACATCAAAACAGCCTCTTGTGCTGCTTTCCAAATGAACTGCAGGGACTAGACTTTATGATATAAAGGACAGTATGAATTGGGGAGGAGGAAAAGTTATGGTGGAAATAGTCATGGTTAGAAATCATAAGATATCAAAGGCAAGATGCAGAGATTTTAACACAAACATGGTCCACAGCCCAAGTTGCCAATGAAGACAAAGACCCAATTGATTGAGGAGGATGAAAATGAAGGACCATAGGCTACAGTGAGAGTGGTTGGGAGCACATGATATACTGAAAGAGCAGAGACATCAGGGGACCAGTTGACACCAGTTTTAGTGACACTTGAAGTTCTCTGTGTAAGTAAAATCCCCATGAGCTTGATGCCTGATTCTGAGAAGAAAGTATGAGTTCAGTCAGCAGGATTGCTTGGGTCACAAGTGTTACTATAAACACCTATGCCTTTGTCCCAGAGTATGACAGGACTCAATATCTTTATTGCCTATTCAGTATCTTTACTGCTGGTTGAGATGAAGGAATCTACAATGTGCTCATCAAATTTGCAGACTATACTAAGTTAGGCAGATCTGCTAATACCTCCACAAGACAGGAATAAAATTCAAAGTAATCTTGGCAAGATGGAGTGACTCTACTGTGGGTCACTTTGGGACAAGGAAAAATAAACATGGGTTCCAAGACACCCACAAGCTAAATACAAACATCCTAGGCTCAGAAGTCAAACTCCCCTCACCCTTTCTCTCTTTCAGAAGTTCTTGAAAGTTCTGGATTACACTTTAGACACAAAACTTTAAAAGGAATGTGAGTAAACCAGAAATGTTTAGAAAAGCACGATGTACATATAATCAAAGGAAAATGACAAGTTATGCCCAACCATATAGAAGGTGCTTAATAATTGTGTGTTCAATAGAGAAGGAAGGAAGAAGGAAGTGAAGGGAGGAGGGGGAAGGAAAGAAGGAAGAAAAAGAAACGGTAGCATGGAAGAGAACAAATGAGACTGCTATGGGTAAAAATCTCTGTGACCTTGAAGGGAAGAATCATTACTCAGAGCTGGAAAGAGTAGATATTCATCAAATGAAAACAGGAACTGGTTTCCTGAGTCCCTCTCAGCTTGGAAATGTTACGATGCCTGACTTCAGAGCTGGTAATTCATGCCACTAGGTAAATGAGAATCACACTCAGGATATGTACCCCTGGTTATGGAGAAGCACTGGGGTCAGGCTTCTCCTTCCTGTGCCTCCCCATGTACGCCTCGCTCCTTCACTGCATTTCTCATTGTTTCTTCCCATGGTTTCACAAGCTGCCCACATTTTCTCCACATCCTGAAGATTACTTCAGAGTTAAGAAAAACTCAAATAAGCAGTCAAAAGTTTCACCTATGATCTGACTCAGAACTGAAGCTAGACTGAAGAAGGGCAGCCAATGCTCCATTGACAGCTGTGGTTTCCAAGCTTGGCTCCATAATGTACTCATCTGCAAAGGTTGGAAACTTCTCCAAGACCAGACCAGATCTAAGACCAACAAAATCAGATTACCAGGGAGTGGGTCCCAGGCATTAGGCCGCTTTTAAATTTCTCCAGGTGATTCCAATGTGCAGCCAACGTTGAGAATCACTACTTTACAGGGTGGTTGGTTATTTTTGTTCACCTCAGAACTCTGCCAGAATAATCCATCCCAAAAGCAGCCTGTGGGGGAAACCTAATACATGTTCTTCACTTAGCTAAGGAACAGGGTCAGGCACTTCTAGTTGGGTCAAACAACTAGATTTAAACAACTAAATGTGAGTGTCTCTCACATTTTAATGTACATACAAATTGCCTGAGGATCTTGCTAAAATGCAAGTTCTATTATCATAGCACTGAGGTGGGTTTGAGATTCTGCACGTGTAACATGCTCCCACGTGATGCTGGTACTACTGGTCTGTGGACCACATGGATAGCTGGAACTATAACTTCAAGCTTACATTAACTAATCACATAGTCTCCAATCAACCGCAATAGCCACTGAGCAATGTCCTTGGCTCTAAATAAATGGAGGCTGAGAGTTTACTCTCCGTGTTCTGTCAGAGCAACAGTGTAATTCTCAATCCAAAGCAGGTACAGTTGGGTGCCTTAGTATCTTTTGATGGTTAATTTTCTGTGTCAACTTGACTGGATCAAAGAGTGCCCAGATATCTGGCTACACATTATGTCTGGTTGTGTCTCTATACATACATCAGTCCCTATCGGCTCTGTTTCTCTGGAGAACCCTGACTAACCCAGTATCCCCTAAGACTATCTTGAGAAGTGAATGATTCTGGGACCCAATTACAATGTGTGGATGGTTTTCCCCACACCACCAACTCTCAGACACCAGCTGACTGTCCTACAATTCAACTCAATTTCGACACTGTCTACCTGCAGATAGCATCACATTTCACAGGCTCAGTCCCACCAGACTGTCCCCCACTTTAGATGCCAATCACAATTCCAGGTTGTCATCTGTGACTCTGAATGATGGGTTGTAAGTCAAAGGTTTCCATGACCCCCTCCTCAGGTTCAATTAACTTGCTTAGAGTGGCTCACAGAACTCAGGAAAACAGTTCACTTATGTTCATAGGTTTATTATGAAATAATATGATAAAGGATACAGATGAACATCCAGATGGAAGAGGTGGAAGAACTTCCATGCCCTCTCCACATGCATCCCTCTCCCAGCACCTCCAAGTGATCACCAACCCAGAAGCTCTCTGAACCCCTTCTCTTTGGGTTTTTTGTGGAGGCTTCACTACGCAGGCATTATTGATGAAATCGTTGGCCAGGGTGACTGATTCAACCTCAGCCCCTCTCCCCTCCCCAGAGGTCAGGGATGGGACTAAAGACCCTCTAATCACAGGGTCAGCTCCCCCTACAATCAGCCCCCATCCTTAGGAGCTTTCTAAAGGCCTCCTCATTAATATAACAAAAGACACCTTTATCACTACCACCACAGGAAATTCCTAGGGTTTTAGGAGCTCTGTGCCAGAAACAGGGATGAAGACCAAATACATATTTCTTATCATAAATCACAATATCACAGGAAGTGTTTCTTAGACTGTTATGTGCATGTTAATCACCCAGGGAGCTCTCTGAAATGCAGATTCTGATTCGGTAGTCCTGAGGGGGCATGAGAGTCTACAGTTGTAGCAAATTCCCAGGTGATGTCAATCCTGCTGATCTAAGAACAACACTGAGTGAAAAGGATCTAGGGGAAGTTTTATTGGCTTCAAACGTTGCGGCATCCAAACTTTGAAGTCCCCAACCCAAGAACTCTCTCTGTTCAGTTCAGTTTGCTTAAGTCCCAAAAGTCTAACTCTTGATGTCTTTTAGGTAATAACTCTCAGGCACATAATCAACTCTGACCATAATTCTCCTTCATTGCTAACAGCCAACTTTTGAATAGACCTAAAATTACAACCCCAAAAAAGGCAATGAGCCCTTCCTCAAGCACAAAAATCCCCAATCTTAAAGAGAGTACTACCTGTGTTTGGAAACCAGCCTTATTCAGGATCTTCAGAATAAAATCCTATGGAAAGTATATGGTAACAGGGATCTAAGGTGGACCAAGGATTCCCTGATCCCAGATAACAAGAGGAAATCAAGTATCAGGAGTGTTCTGGTAAGAATGCATGGATATGCATTAATTGTTCAACTCAGAACTATTTGACATCATCATCATTATTTTCATTGCCACTAGTTCCTCTCTTTAAGGAGAACTCAGCACTTAGAGAAATATTGGCTCTTTCTTCTCAATTCCAGCCATTTAAAAAGACTAATTAGAAGTGTTCAGGAAGAAGCAGGGACAAGCACATCGCACCACAAACTTTAAGACTTGATTTCCAGCCCCAACTTAGCACTGATTAGTGCTATGAACTTGGGATAGTCTCAAGTCTTCTTGAAACTAGCTTGTCTCCTCTGCAGAGTGAGGTTATTTGTCATAGGTGTTTAATGAAGTTCACATAAAATAATGGATATGTAAGTGCTTAGGAAAGCAAAAGCAAAAGATCTGTTCCAAACTTGGAAACTTCTACTCAATTGAGCCAACTTTCTTTGAGTACCAGCTGTGAGCCTGAAAACATGTCAAGGATGACTTCTCTAGCTGTGCCAAGAAACACTGTCATAGCTGCAGAGCTTTGGTCCTTAGTACACACATCAGTTTAAAGTCTCATAGAAAAGGCTCCCAGTTTTGACAGCATCCCAATCACTGCCTTGGCCATGGTGACCGTAGAGAGTAACCTACTCTATGTAATTTTCATCTGTGTGTATGAGGCTATTGGATAAAGAGGTGAGGAGGAAAGAGGTTTCTCTCTGGGGCCAAGCCAAGTTAGAGCCTGTGCTCTAATTCATGAAATGTTATTATCATGTATGTAGTATGGACCTTGTCATTAGACTAAAATGGGTCCCAATTCCATCTGGGCTTTTGCTTAGTTGCCTTGTTACTGATGTGTCACTTACCCTTTCTAAGCTTCCATTTCCTCATCTGTAATACAGGAATATTTCTATTTCCTTTATCTTCTGTTATTAATAAAATGAAGACCGGGACTTCCATGGAGACAATTTCCTAAGGATAGTTTCCTAAGGCAATTTCCAAAGAAGTATACAGAACAGCAGGCTCATTCCTGGTTGCCTGAATCACCACTCTTTAATATCCTCTCTTCAAGAAGAGATGGTTTCTGCTCTAAAGTCCTGGCTCAAAGGGGGAGCCAAAGTCTTTCCTTTAGTAATCTATTATATAAATTTGAGAACAGTTTACAAAATTAACAATATATTTCTTTGCCAAGAATCTCAAATTATAAGAGAGAGTGAGAGAGAATAAAACAAGCAAAACTTTACAAGCACGTACCTTGAATAATCCACTTAATGGATGCAGTTTGCCTTCGAAGGCACCCAGAACCTGGGTCCTGTCCTACTTATGAGCAGAGACCACAATCAAAGAGCTCTCTTCCATTTTTCAAAGTCTAAATCTGAGAGGATGAAGTGGAGAGAGGGTCTCCACGTCTTACACTCCAATCTACCCGGGGCCTGCCTTCCAAATTCCGGTTTTCCTGGCTAAAACCAGTCTCTTCCATTGACAATGTCCAACTCCTTCAAAAGATACCAAAACAAGCTTTAAAATGTTGTAATAAAATAATAGAACCCAACTTTCAAAGAGGACACTCTCATACACACTATCAGTGGATTATTTAATTACAATTGCACAATTATACTCAATAAATAGTAGTCACTGAAATTTTTTTCTTGTTGTTGTTATTGTTGTGAGTCAGATGTTTTAACTTCCAGGTTAAAATATTTGTGGTGAGGATGTGAGTGATGACAGACGAGCCACACAGAGTTGCTTATGGTCTTGGCAACCCCTCAGCATTCCCCTTGGTCATGAAAAGGCTTTGCGATGACACCTAGCTGAAGCCAATAGGAATGAAGCTTCATAATACTGTCAGCAATGTTTATTTGTCATTCATCACAACATAAGTCATAAGAGATTCAGGATCCAAGAATTGGTCAGAAGGGGCTCACGCAGAAGAAATCACTGTCCCAGGCTGCCGATGAGACCAGCTGGCCTCAGCGGCTGTATTTCTCAGGCACCAGAGAGGAATAACACGCTGTTTGTGATTCCTTGATTCAGAAAAGGATTATTAAACACACAGCGTAGGGAGCCTCTGGAACAAGTAATGAGTTTAGTAACTGAGATTTGTGGTGACGACCCTAAACTAAAGCAGAAAATATCAAAGTCGGGTCAATAGTATAGATTTCTCCCTTTTTAACAGTGTCTTAATGATCACAAAGAGGGCTGTTCTGTTTTGATTTCTTTTGTTCCATTCCAGTTGGCATTTCATGTTGACCTCAAAACAATTTATTTAGTAGGAACATCCCTAGAAGTATAGCTAATAAGTGCAAGGGATGATGTTCTCCCAGGCTGTCTGTTTCCAAAGGAGATGGGTGTGTGTGTGTGTGTGTGTGTGTGTGTGTGTGTGTAAAGAAGTGACTGCCTCTCATCTTTTTCAGAAAAACAACCCATTGATTTTGTCCCAAGTCAAATCAACATAATTCTGTCTCAAAATGCTCTTGAGAATGTTTCGTAGCCACTCAGAAAAGAGAACACATAACTTTGGAAGTTATGTGCTTAGGCTCCATTGCACACTGGGGGTTATGAACATGAGAGGCTTCAGTAGGGTTTTCCATTTAAAGGGTTTGGCCTAAACTGAAGTATGGCAGGTTCCTGGGCAGAAACTCATAGCAGTGTTTGAGGTCGTGTCATATAGAAGTCATCTAGTATCGTTTTGGCTAAATGTACAGGAAGTTGGAAGGAATTTCCAATCTAACTCATCTTTCCCCAAGCCACTGCCCCCAACCCTGATAGCAAAATGCAGTTCTGAGAGGACTGGGAACCCAAGGGCCACTACCTCATTGTTTACCACATGCTTAATTATGAAGCTCTCATTTTGTTCTGCAATCAGGGAAAGCAAAACATCATTTACAAGAGACACTACCAGAAAAGGTCAGTCCTGAGAAGTGATTGATGCATTCCCACAAGGAAAAGACTCTCATTCGAAGCCTGGTGGTTGATAAACACACTTACTTCACTCCCCGTGGTGGAAACGTACAGCTTTCTGGAGTCAGTGAAGTGGCACAAACCAGGAGCGGGCTTCCCCGGGGCTGTGGGCAAGGCCAGCAGCGCACTGAGCAGAAGCCGAGCCTCCAGGCATGGCTGCAGCCATCACATCACGGGCCCATTAGGAAACTCATCACTGCTGTCAGAGGGTGAGTTTCCCCAGAGGCGCTGACATACTCAGCCACAGCCCCACACACATACAGGCACAGTTCTGCCAGCGCCAGGGGACCTCAGGCCGGAGATGGCAGAGCAATGGAACCGCGGGGAAACCTCAGGCCATCTTCCAGATTCAAGGTGTTATCTGTGCACTCAAGGTCTGGTTATAGGAAAGACAGGGTTTCTCTGCCCCTGCAGTTCTATTTTCAGAGTTTGGAAAGCTCTCATCACTACAAAATTCCTTGGCAAGATCAGGACCCAGCAAAACTATAACAAGGATAATCCACCTAGTGTGGCTCTCTCTCCTCTGTGCCTGGGTCCCTGGTACTTGCAACACCAAATGGCAGGCTGAACAGCAGGAGGACTGAGCAGTCCACTCAGGCCCCTGCTTTGTTTTAAACCCTTTAATGACTCCAAATGTCAGGGAAGTTTCTCAGGCTTGAGATTTTTAGCACAACTGAACACAGCAACCCCACAAACATTAAGAAGGCAACAAGCTAACCCACAGGCAGCTGAATATCTACTCTGAGATCCTATATTTGCTTAGCTACACTGAGATCCTATATTCAGAGGTGAAGAGGAGGGTAGAGGGAGGAAGACTATTCCAAAGCTCGGTCCAGCATCTCACATCTAAAATTTAACATGACAGTTCAGTCAATGAAATAATTTGGCTGCCGATTCCCCATTGGCTCCCAGAGACATCAAATCCAGCATGATCTCAATCATTCAATAAACATTTAATAGGCACCTGGTAATCAATCCGAATAAAACAAAGATTCTTCCTCTACGAGTCAGGGTGCTTGGTTAACAACAGAAATGATGGCTTATTAGAAGAGTACTAGGTAGTTTGCAATCTCAAGGTGTAAATGAAGAGCCAGCCTTAGAAAACAGGCAGGAATCAGAACCAGAGGCAAGATCAGAGTACAGGGATGATCTAGATGGGACACTACTGATATCACCACTGGACATCAAATGCCACTACTGAGCTAGAGCAATGATCTCACCAGACCATGGCTTCTACCATAACCATGGCTGGAATCAATTCTCAGCAGCCCCTAGTGATAAACATTAATGCTCCAAATTAAGGTTCTAAGTAGGATCGTGAGATCAGCTAATTTATATCATGTGCCCATGTGCCAATGTTGGGAGCAGGAAAGGACTATTTTCCAGACTTTTTGGCCTCTGTAGTCAGAAGCAGGGCCTCTTGTTGTAACATACATGATGATATATTCTACCAGAGAAAGAGTGTTAAGATTTCCAATGGTCGAGAAAAAAAGAAAAAGAGAAATGTTTGCTAAAAACTTCAGAATGGAGTAGGAGTCGGGAGTGGAAACCTGATTATCTATAAATGTACATAACTATGACACCAGCAAAGTAGAATAGATGCTACAGGTGAGGTGCTAGGGATAGATCTTGGCACCTAAATAAAGAAAATACTACTCTGGCTGGGGGATAAGGAAAATTTCATATAGAAATAATTTTTAGCTGAACCTTAAATGAAAGATGGGATTTCAAAAGGTTTATAAAGATATTGCAGGGAAGAAATACTCCCTGTAGTATTAGAAGACCTTCCCAAGTATAAAATGAAACTTTGTTGGGGAGAGGTTTGGATGAGTGGACAGATGCTTTGTATATAGCTTGAGAGCTTCTGCCAACTTAACCTTTCAATAAATCAATGGTCTTTCCAAAACAGAACAAATTCACATGACACTAAGGGAAAGTGATATTCACCCCCAGGGCAAAAACAGAACAAGAAAAGTTATGCCTCATCAGTTTCATCTTAACTTCATTCATATCACAAATAGGGAATTAATGTAGAGGGAATACCTAACCTCTTTGCTTTTACAAAGTCATGCTAACTATAAACACAGATGGAACCAAATAGAAAACTGTTGACTCATGGCTGAGTTTGGTTTCTAGGATCTTGAACAGGTTGAGAAACTGCATACAATCAATTAAGTTGAAGTAATTAATCAATTTCACTAAGGCTGAAGGAAGATCTATTATAGAACTTTTCTGTGAGGGAAGGAAACTCTTTCCACAATGTGCCAAAATACTTAACATGACCATCAACGCTGGCATCTAATTGATTTGCTTTCATCACATTTCTGTCTATAACGACTGTTGGAATTTTACTTTTGAGAAAGGACATGAAAATTCAAATTCAAGACCAGGAATTTTTCTTACATAGAAATGTAAGAATTACCCTGTCTTTGTCTGAAAGAGGGTGACCTAAATGGCAAGGAGTCTGAAACACCAGGCACAAGAGGAATGTGAGGAAAAGCATAGGAAGAGCTAGAATGCAAGGGCCAGAGAAGCTGCAACTCAAGGGGAATATGGGAATTCTTTTCAAATAGCTGATGGATTATAAGATAAAATTGGCAAAAATTAAAGTAATCCAGTAATGGATTCAGCTATAAACAAGAATGGACCATTCAAGTAGAATTTGGATAATGATCTGTTGTTATGGTGATGACTGCTGAAGTTCTTCAAATTTCAAAGCTGAAATGACCAGATGGGATAGCTGCATGTCGATTTGTCTAAATCTAAAGGTCAGCATAAGAACATTTATATAAATAATTTTGAAAAAAATAACTACTTGTTGACTAAATGAATGCATGATTCCTGTATAAAGATCACGTTAATAGAGAGCAAAATCTTGAGTTTCTTCTCATTAAGCGAGAGTTGCCAAAGACTTTACAAGGACCTAAAGGATCTTTTGCTACTGGAGTTATCTAATTATTCCTGGAGGTCAAAATAAAGTCATTTCTGTAAACAATTTCTGAAAGATAAAATATTCTTTGGATAAACAATTCTTCCATGAAGATCAGATAAAAATAAATCAAGATCTTGGGTTTCCTGGCTGATGTCTAAGTGGCATTAACTGTCCCCACTCCTCTCTCACCTCCTCTTCTACCTGCCCCACCCTCAGTCACTCTATCATAGTCACCTCAGCCTCTTCAGATATGCCAGGTACCATCTTGCTTCGGAGATTTTGCATTGGATGTTCCCTTGGACTAGAATTTCTCCCCCAGAGAAGAATCCTTTTTCTCCATATCTCACCTTTTTGGGATGGTTTTCTCTGACCACTCTACATAAAACTCCCTACCACAACGCATACAAAACACACACACACACACACCACCCACATACTTGTGTATACGCATATACATACACAGCAGAACCAATCTCCTTACTTGCTTTTTGATTTACATATACTTCCCACCTTTCAAAATTCATACTTACTAATTACATTCACTATCTCTCTCCTCATTTTAGAATATAAGCTAAAGAGTTAGGAGCCTGTCTGCTTTATACATGAATGAAATCCTCACGTCTCAAACAGTACCTTGCACATAATAAACCTCAATAAAAAATCATGGAATAAATTGAAGCATACAGATCTGACTATGATATTACTAAGTTAGGATTTGGTATCAGCAACATAACTATAGAATACATTTGTGGTAACTCATTCATTAAAAAAAATTATAATGAAAAGTAGACATTAGAAGTTACAAATTGAAAGAAAGAAACTGCTTACTAAACAAAAGGAAAAGCTAGCACAGTATTTAGAGGGAAATGTATATCCTTACGTTAGAAAAAAAGGAAAGGCTGAAAATTAAAGATCTAAATATTCATCTCAAGAAAGATCAACATACTATAATAAATTGAAATAATTTAAGAGAAAGGAAATAATAGAAATAAAATTAGTTAAAATAGAAGATGAATACAAAAAGAGAGTTTTAGCAATATCAAATCTGGTTCTTTGAAAACACTAAAAATATTTTTAAAGAAAAAAGAAATGTCCTTATCAAAAGTGATCAAGAAACCAAGAGAGAAGATACTAAAAAAACAATAATCAATGGGGAACACACAGAATTCAATATGAAAGATGAAAAAGGGGAATACTAACTAGAACTTTACTGTAAAAAGCAAAAGTTAGACAAAATAAGTATTTCCTTGAAAATACTGTAAGAAATAGGGGCTGGAAAAAAATAAGAACAACATAGACCAAAATTAAAAGATAAAACATAAGAAGATATGGGTGAAGAAAGGAAATAGAATAAAATCAAAATAGAAAAGCACAATTAAAATCCACCCGGAAGGCAGTAAAGAGCAGGTCTGATTTTGTGAAAATCAGATCAGACGTTTAGAACAACCTGAGAATTTCCCTGAAAATGAGGAGAAAAACAAAAAGGAGAGGGAAAATAATGAAGGAAATAGCAGAAATACAGATTCACTCTAACAAAATATGCATTCTAACTTAAAAAAAAAGAATGTTTTGGGACTTCCCTGGTGGCGCAGTGGTTAAGAATCCACCTGCTAATGCAGGGGACACGGGTTCAAGCCCTGGTCCAGGAAGATCCCACATGCTGAGGAGCAACTAAGCCCGTGTGCCACAACTACTGAGCCTGCGCTCTAGAGCCCGCGAACCACAACTACTGAAGCCCATGAGCCTAGAGTCCATGCTCCACAACAAGAGAAGCCACCGCAATGAGAAGCCCGCGCACCGCAACGAAGAGTAGCCCCTGCTCACTGCAACTAGAGAAAGCCGGCACGCAGCAACAAAGACCCAACACAGCCAAAAATAAATGAATAAAATAAATAAATTTATTTTTAAAAGAATGTTTTATAATGAAGTCATAATTAAGGCAATTTTTTTGTGTTTTTTTTAAGTCTTGAGTTGAAATAGATACATGATGTGTACTGATTAACAGGGCTCAGACTAAATTCTTGGTAAAAATCGATGAAAGGAAAAAGTCACATCTAGTAACCTGCTGGTAATTACCTTAATTGTCAGTTAAAAAATAATTACTAAATTTTTAAGCAAATATGCAGAAAAATATGTGTTACAAAGGGACAGGAATCTAAGGGTCTCTAACATCTTTTTTATGCTCTGTCAAAAATAAAAATACCTAAAGTTTTGAGAAAAAACATATTGAAACCTAATGATTACAGACACAGCTAAATCGTCTTTCATGTCTTAAAGCAACAGACAGGGAGGTAAATATTTGAGAGAGTCAAATATACAGTACCAATATACCTAACCCCTTTGAAACAATTATTTAAAGACATACCAAGTGACTGAAGGGAAATCAAAATTAATAAATCTCAATTAGGAAGGTTGTAATATTTCTAAAAATGGCAGCTTTTCATTGCTCAATTAGTTGTACATATAATTCAGAATCAGTTTATTTATGTGCCAAAATTTAGATTTTGTAATCCCATGTACAAAATCGAGCCTGCTTTGCTTCACATAGCTACTCCTCAGCAGACTTCTTTCTTTCCCCAGAACCAGGCAATTATCTGGAGACATAACTTCCTCCCACTGTTGTGTGGGAATGTGTTTGAGGAGAAAACAGTGACTTCACTGTGACAAAGACCGCTAGCAATGTTTACAGTATTTATGTTTTTCACCTACTACCAAGATAATTACAAGTCTTTCTCTTCCATCCACAAAATCAGAGAAGCAATTTTAATATCAAGATAATTAAATAACTGATTTTTATAATTTAAACCCCAGTTTAATAGCTAAAGTAAGTTTTTAAACATTAGGACAAAACAATAAAAACTAGCCAGTGGTCAACAGTATACCAAGCTTCTCTTCATTTCCCCTTCATTCTATGGATTGTAGCTGATCTGTATTCACTATGCTTTAAAATCACCTCACAGTGTAAAGTAGAAGCTATATTAAACTCCAAAGAAAGAAAGATTTTAAGAAAATACAACAAAATTTTCCAAGCTTATCTTTAAGTAATAGAACTTTTGTTCTATAGTTACAATAGATTTTGTTGTTCTTTGTATTTTCTCTACGTTCCAAAGTTTCTATATTTCTTTTTACATAAGAAATATTAACATTTTAAAACATTACAAGGAGACTAAAATTATGCAAATAAAAAGAGTGGATACATGTGTATGTATAACTGGTTCACTTTGCTGTACGGCAGAAACTAACACAACATCGTAAGTCAACTATACCCCAATAAAAATTTTTTTTTAATTAAATTTTTTACAACTCACCAAAATGTTAACAGCAGTTATTTAGTGGCACTGCGGTTAAGGATGAACATTTTTCTTCCCTCAAGATTTCTGTAGTCTAAATTTCTATGAGTAAAGTGTTTCATACTATTATTTATTTCACAAAATGTAATTAATTTAATATTTATTTTCATAACAAAAGAATAATTATACCTATGTTAGGAAGGGTTCCTGAAGGAAATAAAGGACACTCTCGAAAAGATTTACCTGAAAGAGCCCAGTGAAGGGATTATTTAAAGAGGTTTGGGCAGGGTTAGGAACTAACAAGGTAAAAATAGATGAAAGGAAAAAGCCACATCTAGTAGCCTGCTGGAAATTATATTAAATTATCAGTAAAAAAAAAAAAATTACTAAATTTTTAAGCAAATACGCAGGAAAACATGTTACTCCCAAAGGGACAGGAATCTGCTCATCTCTAACATCTTTTTTATGCTCTGTCAAAAATATAAAATACCTAAAGTTTTGAGGAAAAAAAATATTGAAACCTAATGATTACAAGGAATGGTGAGACACCCAAGGTTGGGGAACAGAAGAAAGCTGTTCACACTTGTGATTCTGAGGGAGAAAAGGGAGAAAATGGTGCTTCTAAAACCCAGGGAGAGCTGAAACTACAGCAGCAAGGACAATTTGGCATGTGCTGTGGCTGGAACAAAGTCACTGTCAGATGCGTGATGGGGGCAGGGAGTGCAGATAAGACTCTGACTTTCCATTCTCTTGCCCTTTGAGATCCCACCCATGTTTCCCATTGCTTGAACCCAAACAGAGCAACAGGCAAGAGAGCCTACAAGATGCAGAGCACAGAAGTCAGGCTTCTGGAGCACACAGCAGGACACAGAGGGTGGATAATGGATCTGGGTGGGCAGGTAGGCAGAGGGACAGAAATAACCAGTACAGGCCTCTGTGTATACAACACCCTAGCTGAGAGCACCTGTGCACTTTTCACCTCATTCTCAGACCCCTGACTCAACAACTGAATTAACTTTTGGACTCTAGTCTCTTTTCATCTCTGTCCTACCTGGACCTGGCTATTCTCTGCTATTCAAAGGATAAACTGTAGTACAATAATCCAGATCCAAGATAATGGCTTAACCAGAAAGGCAGCAGTGACGCGGGTAAAAAGTGATCCAATCCTGGATATATTTCAAAAGTAGAGTCCATAGGATTTGCTAATGGACAGATGAAGACTGTGAAACAGGGATGAGTCAAGGATGACAGCAAGCTCTGGTGGCCTAAGCCACAGGGAAAATGGTCTTGGCACCAACAGAGAAGAAAAAAACATCAAGAGCTTAGTCTTGAACATATTGAGATTTCTATTAAACATCCAAGTGGAAATACTGAGTAGTCAGATGGATACTTACGTTATATAAGTGTGGAATTCAGGGAGAAGGTCTGTGCTTGGAGTATAAATTTGGAAGTCACATTTTGTATTTGGTGTGTGAAACCACGTAATTGAATAAGATCATGAAGAAATAAGTGCAAGAGTGCTAAACCCTGCAACATTCCAACATTAAGAAGGCAGGGAGATAAGAAAGAATCAACAATGAAGACTGAGAAGGAGCAGCCTGTGAGACTGGAGGAAAACTGGGGGTATGTGTTTTACCTGGAAGCCAATTTAAGAAAGGAATTATCCAGAATCCAGGAGGAAAAGGTAAATAACTGTAGCAGATGTTGCTTTAAGTCCAGTAGGGGGAGGGCTAGGAAGTAATTATTGGATTTATTAAACAGGGGTTCTTGGTGAGCTTGTCAAGATCATTTTTACTCGATTGGTAAAGGTGGACTCAAAGCAGAGCAGGAAGAGAAAAATTAGGGATAGTGTAAATCACAGACAATTCTTTTGAGATTTGTTTTTAAAGGCTATTGATGTGGAAAGTGGGGGGATCAAGGTTTACACGTTTATCTGTTTTAAAGATGGAAAAATAATGGGATGTCGGTATATGGTTGGAAAATACCCCATTCTCTAGAGTGAGATATTCCTCAGGGTATCAGATATCTGACAGCATTTTCTGGAAAAAAAATATATGTGTATCCATATCTATTCATAAATTCCCTTAAGATTTTGAGAGCTGGTCTCTAAGGAGCTGATTTTAATCTATGCCATCTCCAAATTAGACAACCTTAGAGAGTGGAGAGATAAATAACGTCTCTGGTGTCTTACAGCATCAGTTGATGCTGGCCAGCACTGACAGTTCTTAGTAATTGAAGAACCCATGACTGACTTACTTCTGCGCCCTCCACACTCTGTTTCTGAAACATGAGGGACTCCTGGAGTAAATGAGGCTAGGCAGAGAGAGATGGGAGCGGAGGCCAAACATGACTTCCAGACAATTCCTACTTCTATGTCAAGTAGACTTCATTTTTATGCTTTTGATGTAATCACTTTCCTACTTCCTATTCCGCATCTCCGCTTCTTCTTCTCCCAGTGAGAAAAAGAGGAAATGCAGCAAGTCATGGGTGGCATTGGTTTTTCTTTATTTTTCTGAATTTTTTCAACATGGTCTTTGGGATCAGGGGAAAATATCTTCCATACATCACGTTAGAGTCCATCTCCCTGTTCTGGACTTTGCTTCCCATTCCTGACACTCCTCTCTCTAAATAGATTCTTTCCATTTCTACACAGCTATTATTTCCTGGCAAAACACAAACTGTATCGAGGTGAAATTGTGAGGAAGACATGGAGCTCAGTTTGGACAATGATTAAATTCAGATGTAATAACCAAGGAACCATGTAAGCCACGGGCAGGGAAACGAGGAGTTTATTAGTATGGTCCCAGGGTTAACAACTAGGGAAAATGAGAAAAATGATTAACAACAAGAAATCATTGAGCAGTACCATTCTCTGCTGGGTCCTGGCAGCCAAGCAGCCCAGGAGTCTTCCCAGATTCCACTTTTCTCTGCTCCCTACGTTCAGCCTGCCTCCAACTGCTGAATTTTCTTCAAACACGTTTCTTTGGTATTTCTGCAACCTTAGGCAAGCTGAGGGCCTCCGAGCCTTATAGTTTAACGCTTGTCTTTGCCTGGTGTCTGACTCTCACTCTCCAGATGACCCCCACCAAAGAAGTTTCTGCTCTGCAGCAAGAATGAGCATTTACAATTTACTCTATTTCCAATGCTTCCAAAATCAAATTCAGAGTCCTGGTCTTAAGCTTTTGGATTTTCTATCATTCCTTGTCCCTGTCATCAAGTTCCCTGTTAGAACCCTCTCTCCTAACCCATTCCTTTACCCCTACACCTACTTCCTCTCTTCTAGGGCTTCCAGCTCAGAGTTGACTGTCTTTACTTGTGCTATATATTGTATTCTTGGAGATCAAGTGTTTTCTCAACCCCAGTTTATATGATTCTGTGATTATTTGTTAATAACTCCATAAATGCTGTACACACTAAGGAGATGGCAAGCACTTCAGGAAAAAAATAATCCATATGGTTTATCATTACAGCAAAGTAATGGGTGGAACACATTAGACATGACTCACCCAGGCAGGAGTGTGTCTTTATAAACCTTAGCACATCAGCATGCTGGGTTAAGGAGTACAATCTTTAGCAAAGAAACCTTAATCCCCTCTGCATAATAACAAAGCAGCACTTACCTAGGCTCAGTGAAAAAATTCATAGAGCCAATGTCTGGAGGAGAATGAGCCGATGTGCTTTATATATGGTCTGTTTAATCAAATACTCATTCCTTTGACTGCATTTGCAGCAACTTTACAACATGGCATAGGACCCCTCCCCCGTTTGTCTCCTGACTATCTCTCCAGCCTCCCCCATCAGAGCTTCTCCACATGCTCCTTACACTCAAACCAGCTCCCCAGGTTCTATCGTCCTTCTTCTAAACTGGTCACATAGTTCTCTGTGCCTTGTTTTCCCTTAGACTCCTTTTTCACTTGGTAAACACCTATGCAACTTTCAAGATTCAATTCAAAAGTCACTTCTTCAGTGAAGCCTTTTTGACTGCACATCTCCTAGCAAAATACCAAGTATCCACAGCAGGCACTCAGTATAGACTTACGGATTGACTGATTATATTTTAGAATCTGTTCCACTTATTTTCTTTCTAGACCTCCAAACTATAAAGGTCTTTTTGGAATTTATTCAAAACCAACCCCAAAATCAAAGTCCCAAACTAAACATATAGCAACAGATTTAATAGTGTTTTGTGTAGGTGTAGGAACAGCTCAATCCCATCACTGTGTACAATGATCTGGGTATTGGAACGAAAATCCAAGTATTAACCTTTGTTCTGATATTACTATGTAGGTATATTTCAAATTGTGCAATAGCTGTATTTCTAAAACATTAAATCATGTTTAAATGCACTGCTGCTTGCCCCTACCAGTTTAAGAAAACCAAAGAAAAAAACACTTCTATAAAATAAAACACTTCCTAATATGAACGATTATTCTCAAATATATCTAGTTTGTAAATTTAAAGTCTGGCAAATCCACCTTCTCCAAATTAGGATCCACCATCATTATTATTTATCATTCAAAATAGAAATCTAAGTGTGCAAACTTACAAAAGGTAAGAAAATAGGATAATTTGTAAGAAGATATAGAACTGGGCAAAATATCCCTAGTTATTCTCATTTTTTTCCCTTAAAAACAAGAAAGCAAAACAAAAATATATACAATTAAAGGATTAAAACCCTCTCATATCATTTACTACATTTAATCTCTACAAAATCACTACAAGTAAGCAAGGAAATTATTACTATTGTAACTATTTCATAGATGGAGAAAGTAGAGTCCAGAGAGAGGCAAAGCAAAGAATCCCAGGTTATACTGTGTCAAAGCTAAAACTAAGTCAGGCCTGGGGACTTCCAATTCTGTGCTCTTTGGAACTCTTCTATAGAGAAAAAAAAAGGCAAGTTCAATAGTATAGCTGTAACATTTACAACTTGAGATGATTTCGGAAATCTTCATCACAATAAGCTTCAGTGAGTAGAAGTTTAATCTGTTAGTGGGAGAGAATTGTTTACTCGGGGAATCTTGATAAGAATAACATTATTATAAGTCATTGTAAATATATAGACTTCACTTAAAAAAAAAACTCATGGAATATGCGAAATGGGATATTTCTCACATAATTATAATTTTTGATATTAAAAAAATGATATATGCCAGAAACGGTGTCTTTATTTCAACCTTCATGAAAATCTGCACAGCAAGTAATACCATTCATATTTTATAGATGAGAAATTGAGGCTGAGAGAAGTTACTAAATTATCCAGGTTGACATAGGAAATTTACCAGTGTTGTCTCCCTCATTCCTGGCATTATGCCTAGGACAGGGAATGCTTTAGATAAATATTTTTGAATGAATGAATGAACAAACAAAGTAGTAAAGCCATGGTTTGATTCAGGTGTGTCTGCTTCTGAAGGTCAAACTTTCTTCCTTGTGGCACACTCTTTGCTTTATAGATAAATGTATTGCTGGAGTCTTTAAAAGAGAGAGCGTCGCATGTGAATTTTCAGATGATCTGCTATGTGAAGTAAGGGAGACCTGGATTGTAAAATGCACTCCATACTGGCGGCATTGAGACCTGCCAGGCCTGATTTCCACTCCTGCCTTTAATCTCTCAGTTGGCTTGTCTGGATATGGCTAAAACTTTAGGCTGGTTGGTAAGTGAATCACTCTATCCCCTCCTTTCCTTCAGCTCCCCAGACTCCATCACACTCTCCCTGGGATCATTCCCTACTCTCCAGAGCTGTACTTAACATTCAAATTAATGCACATGAGTACGCCCTGCCTGTAGGCACCTCTGAAAGGAACATAGGCAGCTTCAACCAGATGACTATTTCCAGTAGGGAGAGATAGCCAGTGACAGGTGAATGCAACCTATTCTATCACATGAAGGACTAAAGATATTTACTTGTCATAAATGGAACAAAAATGGGAATGAAAATCATTTTCCCAAATCATGAATTCCCAAAAGCAAATCAAGAGGTAAGGTTAAAGAGCAGCTTTTTTGTATATAGAAAAGATAAACAAGCAGGACCTACTGCATAGCACAAGGAACTATATTCAATGTCTTGTAATAACCTATAACGGAAAAGAATCGGAAAAAGAATATATATATATAATTGAATCGCTTTGCTGTACATCTGAAACTAACACAACATTGTAAATTAACTATATTTCAATTTTCTAAAAACCCAGCTATAGATTTTGCAAGACTCATAATATATACACGTTATCAGTGTACAGCTCAATGACTTTTCACAAACTAAAAGCACTCACGTAATCAGCACTCAGGTCAAGAAAGAGAACCTGACTCACACCCTAGGATCTCTCCTGGGTCTGCTTTCCAGTCACTATTTATCACCCCAGTCCCCCAATCACTAACCTTATTTCTAACAACAAAGGTTAGATTGTCTTGTTTCTATACTTTATACAAATGGAATCATGCGGTAAAGTAAATAAATAAAAAATAAAGTCAGGGGATTTTCTTCCACATCCTTGGGTCCTTTGCTACAAATTCTCAGTAAGCAAAGACAAGCTCACAAACCAAGAAAAAATGGCGGGGAGGGTGGGCGGTGTGCAGACCACTGTAACATGTCACCACTGACCTTCATAGGGAAGGTTTGCCCAGCAGGTAACCCTACCTCCTCCCCATTTTCACCAAGGCTTTTCAAGTCTATTATTGTAAAGTGCAGTGATTCCACAGACTCTCTGACTCCATCTCCTAACCCCACATGTTGTCCGGAGACAAAGAACCCAATGTGTTGGGAAGGCTCACCTGAGGGTGCACAATTACAAAAGACCAAGAGAGGCACATGGGGATGCAGGGCAAGGCTAAGGAAGTAGAGAGAAGAGAGGTTCTTGCAGAACACCAGCTCACTGGAAGAAATACCAGAGACAGCAAGTCATGAGTAGGTAAATTCACAGCACACAACTGCATTTCCTAAGCCTTTTGGCCTCACGCTCTCTCTGCAAAGCCTTTGCACCACAGACCATCTCTAACATTCTGAAAGCACAGCCTACCCCATCACCATCATTAGTTGGGTTTTCTCCAGAAAGAAGGATGCAGCCATGCAATCTGGTGTTTGTATAGAAAATACAACAGCAGAGGAAGGGGAAGGTACACTCAAGAACATCTGCTCAGAGACACCATCTGAGAAGCAGTCAAGCACTCACAGGATGGAAACATCTGTGCACAGATCCGCATTCCAGGAGCCTGGAGCTGCAGGAGAGGGGGAACCTAGAGAGAGGAGCTGGGAGAGGAGAGACTTAAACAAAAAGGAAGTCAGAAATTAAATGATTCAGATAACATGCAAGGAGATGCTGAAAATAAAGACACAGAGGGTGGGAAGGAGAAGTGTCTCTGGACAGAGTTTTGGTAGTCTTCCAGCACAAATGATGAATATGGCTCCTAAGGAGAAAGAAACATCAACCTGTGCTCTATAGAGCAACTAGAAGGAGCACCAAGACCCACAGTTTCCTGCTAGATGCTTAGGTAACTTGCCCAAAGTCACAGGTTGTAAGCAGAAACTAGGGTAAATCCAGGTCTCTCAGACCCAGTGGCCATGCTGGTTCCTCTACTCAACACTTGAGCTCTTTGTAGCATTTACAGTAACCGTTATTCTCTCATCCCTGAAAAGTTCTTCTGCATTGGCCTCGAGGGCTCCTCCCTCTCTGGGTTGTCCTCCTACTTCTCTGCCCAGTTCTCCTCAGCATCCTTCTCCATCTCTTCTTTATCTCTTACATACTCCCTATGCCTCCAATTTGTCCCTCATGCATATGAGCCAGAGAGTTAATATTTTCCCTAGATGGTATACCTCATCGACTTCTGCATATAACTCTATGCTGATAGCTCCTAAACGTCTATATTAGATCAAACCCTTTCCTTAGCCCTACATCTACATAACCAACACCATTTCCAACTTCCTCACAGGAATCACAATCAATATTTCCCAAACTAAGATCAGCAGGTCTATATCTCCAGAGGACACCCCTTCCCATTTTACTCCAATCTGCATGAAATGCACCACTGTGTTCCCATAATTTCCAAAGCAACATGTTGTTATAGTTCTCATCACAGAACATTTTAGTTGTGTATTTACCAATCTTCCCAAAAGACTCGAGCTGTTCAAGAATTGGAACTGTCTCATTCATACGGATCTAAGTATCAAGTAGGCAGTTAATGTTTCTTGAATGAGTAAATGTAGAGCCTAGTTAGGGACACCACCATAGCATGTCCCACAAGAAGTCATTCTAAGTGCCTCCTTTTCTCTCACCCTCACATCCAGGTGGCCAAGCTGTATATTTACTTACCTTCTACATAACTTTTGAACATTTTGTTCATTACCATTTCTAACCAGTCTCTCCCCAACTCTACCCATCCTTTCACCAATCCCTACCCGGTTTCAACTCTCGAAGATCTAGAGGCAGTTGGTGAGTGGAAAAAGTGAATTAAAAAACATAATTGTTAAATACATAAAAAGCCAAACCTCTCTTTCTACACAAGCCAACAGCCCAGAAAGTCCCAAAGCAAGGGAGAAAAGAACCATTAACTTTAAATATTGATTTTTTTGTAGTGAACATTTTTTAATTGAAGTACAGTTGATGTGCAATATTATATGTTACAAGTGTATAATACAGTGACTCACAATTTTAAAGGTTATACTTTATTTATAGTTATTATAAAACATTAGCTATATTCCCTGTGTTGTACAATATATCCCTGTAGCTTATTTTATACCTAATAGTTTGTACCTCTTAACCCCCTACCCCTATATTACCCCTCCTCACTTCCCTCTCCCCGCTGGTAACCAGTAGTTTGTTCTCTGTATCTGTGAGTCTGCTTTTTTTGTTATATTCACTAGTTTGTTGTATTTTTTGGATTCCACATATAAGTGATAGCATATGGTATCTGTCTTTCTCTGGCTGACTTATTTCACTTAGCATAATACCCTCTAGGTCCATCCATGTTGATGAAAATGACAAAATGTCATTCTTTTTATGGCCGATTGGTATTCCATTGTGTGTGTGTGTATATACACACACACACAGATATATATATACATATGATCTTCTTTATCCATTCATCTGTTGAGGGACACTTAGGTTGCTTCCATATCTTGGCAACTGTGAATAATGCTGCGAAGAACATTGGGGTGTGTGTATTTTTTCAAATTAGTGTGTGTTTTTTTCATATATATACCCAGGAGTGGAATTGTGGGGTCATATGGTAGTTCTATTTTTATTGTGGGGGGAAACCTCAATACTGTTTTCCACAAGGGCTGCACCAATTTACATTCCCACCAACAATGTTCAAGGGACTTCTTTTCTCCACAGCCTTGCCAACATTTGTTATTTGTGTTCTTTTCAATGATAGCCGTTCTGACAGGCGTGAGGTGACATCTTATCCTTGTCTTCATTTGCATTTCCCTGATAATTAGCAATGTTGAGCATCTTTTCATGTGCCTGTTGGCCAACCGCATTTCCTCTTTGGGAAAAATCTCTATTCAGTTCTTCTGCCCATTTTTTATTGGGTTGTTTGTATTTCGATGTTGAGTTGTAAGAGCTGTTTATATATGTTGGATATTAACTCCGTATCAGTCATATCATTTGCAAATATTGTCCCACATTCCGTAGTTTCTTTTCATTTTGTCAATAGTTTCCTTTGCTGCGCAAAAGATGTTAAGTTTAATGAGGTCCCATTTGTTTATCTTTGATGTTATTTCCTTTGCTTTAAGAGACAGATCCAAAAAAAAAAATTGCTACAATTTATGTCAAAAAATGTTCTCTCTCTGTTTTCTTCTAGGAGTTTTATGGTATCTGGTCTTACCAAGGCAATCTACAGATTCAATTCAATCACTATCAAAATACCAATGCCATTTTTCACAGAACTAGAACAAATAATTTCAAAATTTGTATGAAAACACAAAAGACCCTGAATAGCCAAAACAATCTTGAGAAAGAAGAACAGAGATGGAGGAATCATGCTCCCTGACTTCAGACTATACTACAAAGCTACAGTAACCAAAACAGTATGGTACTGGCATGAAAACAGACACACAGATCAATGGAACAGAATAGAGAGCCCAGAAATAAACCTACTCACTTATGGTCAGCTAAACTATGACAAATGAGGCAAGACTATACAATGGAGAAAAGACAGTCTCTTCAGTAAGTGGTGCTGGGAAAACTGGACAGCTACATGTAAAAGAATAAAATTAGAACATTCTCTAACACCATACATGAAAATGTAGTATTGGTTACTAATAGAATTGGGCAATCTAGTTATTGAACAAAGACTGTTTGGGAGACTAGACTGACCATAAGAACTTTAGTTGCTAAAGAGTAACTAGAGAAGCATAGGACTTTCCTTGTACTTTTTTCATCTAAAGAGAAAGAGAAAGAACTAGCCCACAGAATAGATTTGAAGGGATAGAGGGAGACTAAAGTAAAGTCGCCATATTGTTGTGTTCTACAAGTTCTGCTTATTTGACACAACATTTCCCCAATTTGTATGAAACTGTTTTAGAGTTTAGTTGAGCTGTAGTTAAGTAGTTAACATAATTCCATCATTTATAGGCATTTAATTAAAATAATTTTTATTTTGACTTGGCAGCTGTCTCCCATGTCTCACCCAATTTGAGGGCCCTTGTGTAGCTCATGAACCCTACTCATCCTGCCTGCAGAGCCCAAACAATAAAGCTGCACTGACTCATTACACTCACTCAGCCAAAGTGCACTTTGAAAAATGTAAATCAGATCATGTGTTTCCTCTATCTAAAATCCTTCCATTAATCTTAATCACCTACAGGATAAAGTCCAAATTCCTAAATGGGCAAGCATGAGCTTCACAGTCTGACCCATTCCCTGTCCAGCCTCATCTCTTGCCACTACCTGCCACCATGTTCCACTATTGTGGGAATTTATGCAAATGCAGGCATGAGGCTACTTTATACATGTTTTACATTGTCTGGAATATTCTTTCCTGTATCATGTATCAAGTTCAAGTCTTTACCATTTTTAAGACTTTTTAAGAATATCACCAACTCTCTGAAACCTTATTGAATCTCCTTCCCCAGGCCTACTCATAGTTTATCAGCCATCCTCCTATTACTGCTTTTATCACACGCACCTGGCTAAATATTTGTTACATGTCTGCCTTGCCATCTGGACTGGGAGGCAGGGGCTAAATTTTATCCAAGCTTGGTTCTCAAGCTTTAAACCTAAAACTTGACACATATTAGTTAATGAAAAAACTTTTCTTGAACTAATATATCAAAGAATGTAGTTGCCTATAGTAACAATGTAAATTACAATTATTTGGAGGCTATAAAGTAAAGAATATACGTATTAAAAGAAGGAAGATTAGGCCGAATTAGGTGAAGGAACTTTAAAAGGAACTTCAAATATGTGATTATGTTACATATTTGTAACACAATGAGAATGTGAAGGAGACACAGAAGATCATAGAAAAGCAAATATTATTTCAGGTTAAAGAGGAATAAGATTGATTCTGGAATCTAGAGGTAGCTTGTCTTGACATCAACCCCTAGCAAGATTCCATAAAATATTACTGAATCAATTATGTATGATTCAATTGAATCTACAGAGGAAACAGCATTACTAGGAGTAACTATTTCTCTCCTAAAAAATAAAATTCATATCTAAGATCATTATTTTTGTTTTCTCAAAGTTATTAGTCTGATAATTCAGGACCATGAGATACCTATAAATAAAAATTTGTCAAAACCCTTATTTGGATCATCACAATATTTTCTTAAACAAGAAACAGAAATACTAAAATATGAGTTAATTCAAGCACTTTGACATAAGAGAACCCATTCATACTACAGGTCTAACCTCAGAGTAACAAGCATTCTTCCACCTGGGCAAGATGAGGAGAGAGATACCCCATTGTAATGTGTTCATATTAAGACCACTGAAGGGTAAAGGTTGAACAGGAGCACTGAGAAAAAATCCTTCAGCACCATTCCTTACCCAAAGCACACAAAAAAGCAACTCATCACTAGACAACTTTAAAGACTATGTTATATAAGAGGTAACTGTAGTAAGAACAACTACCAAAAACAAAAGTTCAGTTGAAATGTTACCAGACTGATTCAATCCTCTACACTAATGGCCTAACAGAAGGAGACGTGCCCATTTCCTTTTGTAAATAATAGTTACTTCAGCCTCTTCTGTTCTTCAACATACTGTCTCTGATATTTAATCAAAAATGATGACACAAACAAAAGAAGCAAGGAAAAGAACCCACTGTCAATAGATAAAGTAGTCAATATAAGCAGACTTAGGGATGACTAGAACTATCAGATAGGTACATTAAGAAAACTACAATTATTATTTTAAAGGATCTAGAGCAGGGATCAGGAAACTATGGCCTTCAGCACAAATTCAGCTTCTTCTTATATTTGTAAAGAAAATTTTATTGAACATAACCACACTCATTCATTTACAATTATTGATGGATACTTTTACACTACAGTGGCCGAGATGAATAGTTATGAGAGAGACTATAAATCCTATAAAGCATAAAATATTTAATATCTGCCCTTTTACCAAAAATAAAATAAAAAGTCTTGCTGAAAAAAAAAAAAAAAGACTTGCTGATCTCTGGTCTAATGGAAAAGGTTGACAATGTGCATAAACAAATATGGAATATCAACAGAGAGAAGGAAACTATAAAAGTCAAATGGAAATGCTACAAATAAAAGTGACACCAGAGATGAAGAATTCCTATGTTGGGCTCATCGGGAGGATGAAAACTGTATAGCAATAAATTTGTTACTTGACAATGTGTCAATGCCAATAGAAATTATCCAAATTGAAACATAGAAATATAAAAAAAAGGGAAGAAAAGAAACAGAACAGAAAATCTAAGAGGATTGGGAAGTATCAAATGGTCAATGAAAATGTGATTGGAGTCCCAGAAGGAGACAGATAGAACAGAATAGAGGAAATATTTAAGTGATAATGAAAAAGAATTTACCAAGCACTATCACCTAGACCTGCAGTTGGTTAAATGACCATGTCCAGTAATGTGAAGGGTTAAATAATTGGATGCCATAACTTAAACAGAAGACTTTCATAATATAAAACATACTTCTGACTTTCATCCTGTCCTTTATACACTTTTGCTGATGATTTATGTGAAAATATAGGTTTACTAATCAATTTTCTGGATGACATTGATCCAGAAAACACAAAACAAATCACAGTGAGTGGAAGAAGCAGAATCAATAATATCTAGATAGGCTTACTTGTACAATGGGCCAAACTATAAATATAATCACAAATTTTAAATACATAATACAAACCTGTAAAAATAGAGGGTGGAAGAGGCTTGGCTTAATTGGATATCCAAAGTATAGTGGATTTACATGAAAGTGAATCCAATACAAACCAGTATCTGTGTGTGATGTGACTCCCAAACAAACTGACATACTCCCAAATGGTATCAGGAGAGGTACAGAATTTAAGGCAATCAAAGTAAGAGTCCCCGTGTAGTCTTCAGCTAGCCTATTGAAATCAGTGGACCATTTGACAACTACATTGTTAATAAGCAGACAAACTACATTGTATTCAAATGTAAGTGGCAGGAATGATTGAGAGGACTTGAAATCACATCAACCGAACAAGAGATGTTTAACTTGAGAAAAGTCAATGCAATCAAGACATGAAACAATTCTCAAAAGTCAAAAGGGAATTAAACTTGTTTTGTATGGCTTCGGGAGACAGAATTAAAACATGATTAGGAATTCTGAGAAATCAAATGATAGTTTGATACATTGGGAAACTTTTTAACAGAGGTGTCCACAATGGAATGGGCTGCCTGATAAGGAAGTGAGCTCCCCATCACTACAGATGTCCACATAAAAACTTCATAATGCAGATAAGACTTAACCATAGGATTGGTGGTTATGTACATAGCCTTCCCACCTGGATTGTCTACATTTATGTAATTCTGGAGAGAGGAAGCCATATGGAGAAGAGAAAAGGGAAATGAAGATGATGGTGGGACCAGTCACTAAAACAGGTGTGGATTTAGGAGGAAAAAATAATCTCACATTTCACGTTGCTTTTGAAGTGCCTGTCAAATAACCTATCAGAAATATTAAGTTGGCAATTAGTTACACTGTCTGGAGTTTAAAGGAGAGGTCTGAGCTAGAGATAAGTTTGGATATATTCATTGCATACTGCCCAACAGAAATATAAAATGAATCTATTTTTAATAATATATTTTGCTTAATATGACATATTCAAATTATCATTTTAGCATGTATCAATATAAAAATTATGAATGAGATAACTATATTCTTTTGTTGTTTGTAATAAGTCTCTGAAATCTGTTGTGTGTTTTACACTTTTATTACATCTTAATTCAGATACCCACATTCCAAATGCTCAGTAGCCACGTCTGGCTAGTGGTTATTTACTATACTGGACAATGCAGGCATAGATGATCATTGAATTCTTTAAAATTGATAAATATAGGGGGGAAAATGCTTTAGGATTAAGCAGTGAGAAAACCCAACAAAAGAAAATATGATATAGCCAACAGAGAGGAAAAATCTGGGAAAGTGTATTGATATGAGAGCCATGAGAAGGAAGTGAAGATGGGTAGGATCGATTATGTTAAATTCTGCTGAAAGTTCAGGAATTAAAAAAAAAATTTGTTAGATTTAGGTATGTAGCAGAACTGGGTACCATGAGCAGGACAGTAGCTGCATGACAGTGGATTGAATAAGGACAAGTTTGAACTCAGTTATTCTCAGAATGAGTAGTAATGTGCTCAGACATTATGGTTCTCTGCCCAGTTAGCCAAGGGCTTTGGATCTCTGTTGGTTAATCCCTTAAAGGAAAAGAACAAAAGGCAGGCTTCAGGGCGCCATCTCAGGAGGCTCCTATGCAAGGCACAGAAACGAAACAGCAGCAATGCCTCCTTTCTGCGCACATCACATTCTTTTGTAGTGGATTCTTTTAGAAGATGTAAGCTTTCTTCCTATTCTTCGGTCACAATCTGGGATAAAAATTGTTCAAAACATAAAATAAGCCTTTAAAAGAAGGATTCATCCTTTAAAAGAAGGATTCCCTGGACATCTTTGGGTGAGGAAGGGATGGGGGAACATCTTCATGCATGGAGCTAAGATACTGATGGTGACTCTTCAGAACTAACAGGTAGGCAACAGGTGAATGATGCCCTTGTGGTGGTCACCAGGGAACAAATCCAGGTGTTTATGTGACCTAGTCTCAGCTCCATTCAGGTAGATCTTCTCACCGCTCCATCTATAAGGCACTATTAGAGAAACGATATCTGCATGTTCTGCCAAGCACAGCAAGGACATAGCTAGGTCCCACAATGCCCTCACTTAGGGGGCCATATCCAATAGGCTTTATCATTGCTATCTACAGAGCTGTGTCCATTGGCCAGAGACCCCCCCCCCCCGCCCAGCTACCACCCATTACAAGTGAGCATATCCCCTGGAAAAGAAATGAGATAGAAAAGAATGATATTTTTAGAGACAACATGTCTTAGGTCCAGATGCAGTCTCAGTCCTGAAGCATCAGACTCTCTGAACAAAACTTCATGTTCAGGCCAATGGGTTCAAACGAAGAACACATGAAGATTCTATTATATGGCCTGTTTGCCTTCTGTTGACACATGGCAAGTCTGTGCTCATTCATTTATTTGTACATTGTGGTACAAGAATAAAAGAGGCCTGAGTTCTAGCTCTGTGTGATACTGAGCAAAGCCAGTCCCTTTTCTGGGCCCTCGGTCATTTCATCCTTTTTGGCTCTGACATGATCTGATCCTACCTCCATCAGTTCAATGCTCTCAGGTTTCTCTACTACCCTTGGTCCCCCTAGGATCTCTGTTCTCTTGACAGCTGTTTTCTCCTGCCAGCTCACTCAGAGGATCCATGATGACTGCGGTTGCCATAGGAATGATTCATCTATCATAAAGGTGGCTGCATGAGATCACAAACACTCGAAAGAGAGCTAGAGGGGGGGAAGTGATATTCAGAACCAGGAAATAGATCCACACTGAATGTGGATGACAGCTTAATGAGAGGGGGAAATAAAGTTTGTGCATTTTCTATAACTCTCATGTGTATTTGAACTGCTCTGAGAGCACAAGTGCAGATCCACTGTCCAACGTGTCTCCCACATGTCTCCCATGCCCACACGAGACACTTCCTCCACAAATATAGAATGTAGTATGTAAGCTGCAAGGAATCAGCCCCCTCCTCACCAGCCACTTGATGAAAATGGAAGGTCAGGATAGCCTGGGTGATGCTGGACACCGTGCCCTGAGCATCAACAGCTGGCTGCTTGTTTATGATAATTTACTTGTCATTTACAAGAAAGGGCGGGAGACAATTCTGAAAAGATTTAGTTGTTTACATAGCTTGTTTAATACTCGAACTCACTCTTTTTATTCTTGAGGTGGACCATTTGTATTACAATATAATCCAACTGCCAATACTTCGATGGTCATTTTCTTTTCTTTCCCTAATAGGACTTCACAACATCCTACACTCTAATTTCCACCCCAGACTGAGTATTGAAACTCAGTTGCGAATTGAACATCCTGTCAATACTGGTCACAGACTGAGCCCTCTATTCTAGCCCTAGATGGCCATCCTCCCAAGCCTAGCCATGGACAGAACCCTAACTCAAGCCACAGAGAACCCTGTGGGTGGCCAGAGAGTGACCACCATTAACTAGAGCCAGTTCTCTCACCATGACCCCGGAAGGGAGCAGAGGAGAGGAGAGGTGGGGGGTCAGTGCTAGCCAGTGCCACATGGGGCCACACTTGATTGTACATGTCTCTCTAAGGATGGGTCAGAGGCATTTTTATTATGAAATATGATACATTCATTTTACAGTTTCCTAGCAACAGGATGCCAATCAGGTGGCTGTAATTCAAGGATTCTTCTTTGTTAGGAAGGAGCTGGGAGCAGTGGGGTAGGGTGGGAGGACTTCCCAAGATGAGAAAGAACTGACAGTTTGCTTTGAGGATGAGGAAACCAAGCCTGCAGAAGAAGGAACCTCGGAGAGTTTGCCTTTCTTCCTTCAGACTCTTTGAAGCAGGAATTCGCCCTGCTGCTGCTGCTGCTGGCTTCTCGCTTCTGCGTTAATTACTAGTGTTGATGGGTCCAATTTCAAGTCATATGGCATGTTCCTGAATCATGCACAGAGCTTGCTCTGTGCACAAAACATTGGCAGTACAAGACAAATCAGGAAAGGAACAATCAACCATCTCAGGCTTCCCTAGCATGTTGGCTAAGATTTGGAAATGCTGCGATCACCAACTCACATGGATAGGTCCCTGAGACATTATCCTGTGGCTGATTCCCACTCTTTTTAGCACCTGCAAATTTATTACATAAGATACTATTTTGTACTCAATTTAATCAGAACTATCTGTAGTCATTTGAAATACTCTCCATGTTGATTAAAATAATTAGTGTAGGGCTACTAAATATTTACCTAAGATATGAATCCAGGGGGAATTTGATAAATTTAATTAGCAAGAACTAATTATTGTTATGATAGGAGTTAGGGTTTAATAAATTTAATTACAGAGCACAAATGACGGTTTCTTAATTAATAGATACTAGTTGCAAACACAAGAGCCATTATCATATTTTCAGGCAGGACATGCTATTCAGCACACCTTCCAGATGTCAACTCTAGCAGCCATGGCGACTTACAATAAGAGGAGCTAACACCTGTAAAGTGCTTCTGCTGTCAGGCACAGGTCTAAGAGCTGTTAGCATATGAATTCATTTAATTCTTACAACAACCTGACCGTTGTCCACATTTTACATGTATAGAAACTGAGGCACTGAGAGGTTAAGTACCTTGCCTAAGATTACACAGCTAGGAAGTGGCAGAGCTGGCATTGGATCCCATGCAGTTTAGCTCAAGCATCCATGCTCTTTACTATCTCTAATACCTAAACCAACCAAACTACAAACATAAAAATAGAAAGTGTGAATGTTCAAAAGATCAGCAACCAAAATCCTCAAGTCTGCTTTGTTAGTCAAGTATAATAGACTTGTGCTGTTTGCAGATTTCATTTACACAATTGTGGAGATTCTAAAGAGACCCTGAAGGCACCCGGCCTTGGGTCATTTACAATTTTGCTGAGGCTCAGATGTGGAAAGGCTGGGGTGCTGAAACTGATGAGTAGTGAGTGAGCGGAGCTGCATTCAGGGCTGCATTCCAAGAGTACTCTGTGGTGCTTCCTTATCTGGATCGTTCTGCATACGTATTCTATTCGGGAATTTTCTACCATCATGGCATTTGCAAGTTTGGAGAATCAAGAGAGTATCAGGGGTCTACTATGTGATAACTTTGCAAAAAGTACAATTTGTACTCCAACCAATCACGGGCATGCGCCTCATTCAGTCTAGGATATTTAAAGCCGAGAGTCCTTTCACAGTAATCAAAATGGTCCTGAATCGCTGCCTATCTGACCAGACACAGCAGGTTCCACATGATCAGGCCCTGACCTCTTGCACTCCCTATTAGGAAATGCCTTTCTTCAAGAGGGTCTGGCTCACTTCTAACATGATGTCAACATAGGGCTTTGGTGATGTCCCTGAGTGCTGTTAATGAATTCACAGGGAAGATACAGACCCTCCCATCACACTCCCCTTGGTGCCAGGGATATTCTTTAAGGACAATGACTCTTACCTGGGGACAATTACATAAGGTAATCGATGTCAATGAGCTCACTACAGCACTTGAGCTGTATTCAGTATTGGTTGTATATTTTCCTATATTTGTAATAAATAAAAAAGTGAAGACTTTTGGAGTCAGTGTCCAGAATCCCATGAAAGGCTGGTGTTTCAGGATGCCCAGTGGAACAGGCCAACCTGTGCTTATCCATACCTATGGTCAGATGAGCCATAAGTGGGCCAGATATGCAAATTATGGCCATTGCAGGAGGAAATACAGAGCAAGGATCCCCTCCAAGTCAAATGCTCTACATGAGGAGCTGAAATTCTCCTATCTCTCAGTGTTTCCCAGAGTGATGCAGAGGACCACTTGACTTGGCCTGTAAGGAAAGTCCTTGCTTTGTTCTTGAGGTCTGGAACCTGACAAACTGTACACATCACTTGGATCTCCAAGGGCAGCCTGGCTTGCAGAGATCAGTTTCCTAAGTAGATTATTTGACAACAAAGTATATGAAGAGGAAGCCAAACATGTGGAATGTTTACCAGGTAGAGACATCAGCTGCGATCTTCATGCTCTGCACTTGTGTCCCCAGCTCTGACCAGAACAGAAGTCTCTCCTTCAGTCCCCTGGTCTGGGTAGCAGCCTTCTGAATCAGCAGCTCCCTCAGGAGGCAGACCAGATCTAGGGGTAGGTTGCACCCCAAGTTCATCCCTCAGAAATATCCTATCTGGCTTGTTTCTAAAGTTCTTCAAGGTTACATCTGTAGCTCACCTTACTTGTAATTGAGAGAAATCGCTATTAACTTCCCCTAGGTTCTGCGCTGAGTCATACAGCAGTGATATTTTCCCTTGGTCACATGCTCCAGGATTCTGTCCACTCTTCATGGGAGCCCAACTCATGGAATGAGATCCTAGTGAGTCCCAGAATCAATCTCATTGCACTTTTTAATGGAAAACTCTTCCTGCCCTTGACACATTTTTACATAACAGGTGACAAGTCAGTGCCTCATTCTATGCCCCACTACACATATATTTTGGCCACCAAATATGACCCAAGAATTTATTAAAGTTGGTCATTTTGCTGTAATCAGAGAAGTCATTGGATATCAATAAAGCCAGCTTCCTAAGTGAGAACTAAGTGAGATCTAAGATGGGAAGTGAATTGTAAACTTTACACTAGCAGAGGCAGGCTAGTATAGAAGAACTCAAGTCTTCTGATCCCAATTCAGTGCTCCTTTCATTGTATGCAAAATGATGTAGAACATCTTTCTAAGAACACATGTCCTGTAGGCCTCACTAATTGCCATTCTGAAATCGGGACAATGTTTGGAATGTATGGTCTAACTTCTTTCAAAATGTTTGAATTATTCACATTAGCAACATGAAGCAAGACCACTAGACTCAACAGATGCTTCCTAGAGCATTTTTCTAGGAAAAAGGGTTGATTGGCTACTGTCATAGGCACCGGTCCCCAGTTCCCATCTCATATTCTTACCCAGTGTCCTTCCCATCAAGAATTTTGTCTTTCACCTGTGCTTTTGGGACACTGGGGAGTGCCAGGGCTTCATTCATGGGGCAAATGGGTAATTGTGAAAGGACAGCATTATGGGGAGATTGCAAAAACCCAGATAGTCTAAGGCCCAGGGCTTTCTATTCAAAGTGGAGTTCTGGAAGATCTGGATTGGTGCCAAAGTGCAGAACAGCCTGGAGACCACCTCCCTCAGGCTCGACTTTGTTTTGAAGAAATGGCATTTCTCCCTCAGGTCAATCCTGAAACACAGTGTAATCTAAGGGGAGCAACATGGGAGGGGGAAAAAAAAGAAGATGAGAAAAACCAATAAATAGTAATAACAGGAAGCAGGAAAAGACAGGCCTGGATATGCAATTCTTTTTGTGCCTGTTGAATGAACTCTGGTGGGGATGCGGAGAGAGAATTATCCTATTTATATATTGAAAGGAATTTTAAATATGCATAGGCAGGGAGAGAGGATCCACAGAGATTGAAATGCAAAACACAGCATGGTCTGAGCATCTCTCCTTCTATCTCCCAGTACCATTAGCAAGTTCCTTGCACCAATTTCTGGAAAGCTCCTTCTAAAACTCAGAGCCATCCTTCTGCTTACTCAGCATTTCTATCTTAGAAAAGCAATTCTATTTTTATAAAGAAATGGGCCTTCACTTGCAAAACACCTTGCAAATGATTTCAGACAGAAACAGAGCTCACACTTCTACACTGATGCACACACATGTCCAACCAACCCATTCACACACACAGACACACACACACAAACACACATATACACACACATGCACGCCTCCTTCTAAACCACAATCTCCTGGCTGCTTGGCACTAAGGTTTTTTGTTTGTTTGTTTTGTTTTTTTAACATCTTTATTGGAGTATAATTGCTTTACAATGGTGTGTGAGTTTGCATTTTATAGCAAAGTGAATCAGCTATACATATACATATATCCCCATGTCGCCTCCCTCTTGCGTCTCCCTCCCATTCTCCCTATCCCACTCCTCTAGGTGGTCACAAAGCACCGAGCTGATCTCCCTGTGCTATGCAGCTGCTTCCCACTAGCTACCTATTTTACATTTGGTAGTGTATATATGTCCATGCCACTCTCTCACTTCGTCCCAGCTTACCTTTCCCCCTCCCTGTGTCCTCAAGTCCATTCTCTATGTCTACATCTTTATTCCTGCCCTGCCACTAGGTTCATCAGTACCATTTTTTTTTTTTTTAGATTCCATATATATGTATTAGCAGACGGTATTTGTTTTTCTCTTTCTGACTTATGTCACTCTGTATGACAGACTCTAGGTCCATCCACCTCACTACAAATAACTCAATTTCATTTCTTTTTATGGCTGAGTAATATTCCATTGTATATATGTGCCACATCTTCTTTATCCATTCATCTGTCGATGGACACTTAGGTTCCTTCCATGTCCTGGCTATTGTAAATAGAGCTTCAGTGAACATTGTGGTACATGACTCTTTCTGAATTATGGTTTTCTCCTGGTTTATGCCCAGTAGTGGGATTGCTGGGTCGCATGGTAGTTCTATTTTTAATTTTTTAAGGAACCTCCATACTGTTCTCCATAGTGGCTGTAACAATTTACATTCCCACCAACAGGCACTAGGGTTTTAGATACTGTAGGTTCATAACATGCACATGGAAACAACTTTTCACGCTATTGTGCAGGGAGACATGGTAGTGTGGATTAAAGGCCATGGGAAATATCATCATTCAACTGATCACAATCACTCTGGGAACATGTAAAAGACAGAAAACTGGTCATACTTCTTCATTAATATACTTCATTCACATTGAAAAAACAATCCTTTATCCCACACAAATATCTCCTTCCTTACTAAGTCTCCCCATTCACCATTCCCACCAAGCACACATTACCTCTCCTAAAATAGCAGGAGCTACTGTCCTCAGAGGCTTCACTGAGGAGCAAATAAATAGAGTAGCTGCTGCTGGCTCCCCTACCATGGACCAACACATCTTAAGTCCCAAATCAAAGCTCTGAAAGAAAGAGGAATTACTAAATAAAAACAAGACCTTTAATCCATTTGGAGTTTATTTTTGTGTATGGTGTTAGGTAGTGTTCTATTTCATTCTTCTACATGTAGCTGTCCAGTTTTCCCAGCACCACTTATTGAAGAGGCTGTCTTTTCTCCATTGTATGTTCTTCCCTCGTTTGTCATAAACTAGGTGACCATATGTGCATGGGTTTATCTCTGGGATTTCTATCCTATTCCATTGATCTATGTTTCTGTTATTGTGCCAGTACCATACTGTCTTGATTACTGTAGCTTTGTAGTATACTCTGAAGTCAGGGAGCCTGATTCCTCCAGCTCCGTTTTTCTTTCTTAAGATTGTTTTGGCTATTTGGGGTCTTCTGTGTTTCCACACAAATTGTAAAATATTTTGTTCTAATTCTGTGAAGAATGCCATTGGTAGTTTGATAGGGATTGCGTTGAATCTGTAGATTGCTTAGGGTAGTATAGTCATTTTCACAGTATTGATTCTTCCAATCCAAGAACATGGTGTATTTCTCCATCTGTTTATGTCATCTTTGACTTCTTTCATCAGTGTTTTATAGTGTTCTGAGTACAAGTCTTTCGCCTCCTTAGGTAGGTTGATTCCTAGGTACTTTATTATTTTTGTTGCAATAGTAAATGGGATTGTTTCCTTAATTTCTCTTTCTGATCTTTCGTTGTTAGTGTATAGGAATGCCAGAGATTTCTACGCATTAATTTTGTATCCTACAACCTTACCAAATTCATCGATTAGTTCTAGTAGTTTTCTGGTGGCATCTTTAGAATTTTCTATGTATAATATCATGTCATCTGCAAACAATGACAGTTTTACTTCTTTTCCCATTTGTATTCATTTCTTTTTCTTCTCTTATTGTCATGGCTAGGACTTCCAAAACTATGTTGAATAAGAGTGGTGAGAGTGGACATCCTTGTCTTATTCCTGATCTTAGGGGAAATGCTTTCAGTCTTTCACCATTGAGTATGATGTTTGCTGTGGGTTTGTCATATATGGCTTTTATTATGTTGAGGTAGGTTCCTACTATGCCCATTTTTCTGGAAGGGTTTTTATTATATATGGGTGTTGAATTTTGTCAAAAGCTTTTTCTCAACCTATTGAGATGATCATACGGTTTTTATTCCTTAATTTGTTAATATGGTGTATCACATTGTTTGATTTGCATACATTGAAGAATCCTTGCATCCCTGGGATAAATCCCACTTGATCATGGTATATGATCCTTTTAATATGTTGTTGGATTCTGTTTGCTAGTATTTTGCTCAGGATTTTTGCATCTATGTTCATCAGTGATACTGGTCTATAATAGTCTTTTTTTGTGATATCTTTTTCTGGTTTTAGTATCAGGGTGATGGTGGCTTCGTAGAATGAATTTGGGAGTGTTCCTCTGTCTGCAATTTTTTGGAAGAGTCTGAGAAGATTGGTGTTAGCTCTTCTCTAAGTGTTTGATAGAATTCGCATGTGAAGCCATCTGGTCCTGGACTTTTTAAGACCAGACACTATAAAACTCTTAGAGGAAAACATAGGAAGAACACTCTTTGACATAAACCACAGCAAGATCTTTTTTGACCCACCTCCTAGAGTAATGAAAATAAAATAAATAAATAAACAAATGGGACCTAATTAAACTTAAAAGCTCGTGCACAGCAAAGGGAACCATAAACAAGATGAAAAGACAACCCTCAGAATGGGAGAAAATATTTGCAAATGAAACGACAAAGGACTAATCTCCAAAACATACAAACAGCTCATGGAGTTCAATATCAAAAAAACAAACAATCCAATTAAAAAATGGGCAGAAGACCTAAATAGACATTTCACCAAAGAAGACATACAGATGGCCAAGAGGCACATGAAAAGATGCTCAATATCACTAATTATTAGAGAAATGCAAATCAAATCTACAATATGGTATCAACTCACACTGGTCAGAATGACCATCATCAAAAAATCTAGAAACAATAAATGCTGGAGAGGGTGTGGTGAAAAGGGAACCCTCCTGCACTGTTGGTGGAAATGTAAATTGATACAACCATTATGGAGAGCAGTATGGAGGTTCCTTAAAAAACTAAAAATAGAACTACCATATGACCCAGCAATCCCACTACTGGGCATATACCCTGAGAAAACCAAATTCAGAAAGAGACATATACCACAATGTTCATTGCAGCACTATTTACAATAGCCAGGACATGGAAGCAAACTAAATGTCCATCAACAGATGAATGGATAAAGAGGATGTGGCACATATATACAATGGAATATTACTCAGCCATAAAAAGAAACGAAATTGAGTTATTTGTAGTGAGGTGGATGGACCTAGAGTCTGTCATACAGAGTGACATAAGTCAGAAAGAGAAAAACAAATACCGTATACTAACACATATATATGGAATCTAAAAAAACAAAACAAAAAAAATGGTACTGATGAACCTAGTGGCAGGGCAGGAATAAAGATGTAGACATAGAGAATGGACTTGAGGACACGGGGAGGGGTGGGTGTAGCTGGGGTGAAGTGAGAGTAGCATTGACATATATACACTACCAAATGTAAAATAGTTAGCTAGTGGGAAGCAGCAGCATAGCACAGGGAGATCAGCTTGGTGCTTTGCGACCACCCAGAGGGGTGGGATAGGGAGGGTGGGAAGGAGGTTCAAGAGGGAGGGGATATGGGGATATATGTATGCATATGGCTGATTCACTTTGTTGTACAACAAAAACTAACACAGTATAGTGAAACAATTATACTCCAGTAAAGATTAAAAAAAAAAAAAGACCTTTGTCAATCATCTTAATTTTTCCCCACCCCCCAGTCTCTCCCTTTCTCTCTGTATCTTACAAATTCATATAAAGTCCCTGGCCCTCTTCAGTTCTGTTGATTTACAGGATTTAGTCACTGACCTGGGTATTACTTTGGGAAAGTTGCCATTCTCTGGTTACTTATAGGAGAGGATATTTTGAAATTATGAAGATTGCTAATAGAAAGTCAAGACCTTCAGATTTTTATAACAGGCTTCCAATCAATAATGAAAATATAGAGAAGAAAGGGAAGAGAAGGAGAGATGAATTGTGAGAGCACAATCAATACCTCAGTGTCAGCACTCTGTTTGTTGTGTGTGGCTTCTTCAAGTAGGAGGACATCTTGGACGAGTAGCTGTATAGCTTGACCATCCACCCCAGACCCAGGAAGAAGCCCTTTACCAAATTCCTGACCTACTTGCAGGCCCAATCACATTCTGCAGGGTTTGCCTGGCTAATATCTCTGTATCCTTTATGTTTAGTATCACTTCCTCTAGAAATCTCTCTCAGAATGCTCCCCTTTTGACGTTTGAGTCATTGCAGTTTGGAGGGAGAGGGCTTCAAGGACAGGAAAGATGACTAACTCCATACTGAGATACTGAGATCTGTAGGTTTTGTGATTTCTAAGGAGAATCCAGGTGGTGAGATGTAGTGAACAGCTGGCTCTCTGGGCCTGGATATCAGGGCAGAAGACTGGGTTCAGAAGCAACTGGGAAGCTACCAGCAAATGAACTGTCCTGAAGGCACTGGGTTGAGGGGAATCCCCAGGTGTAGCCTAGGCTTGATGCATCCCTGGGCCACCACCATGCACAGGGGCGATATCAAACTCAGAGGAAAGAGATGAAGTCAGAGCTCTATGTGAAGGGTTTTCTGTAGGCCCAGATTCGTGATACCAGGGTAGTATGAATCATCATCACTGTGTAACATTTCTTACTGAGAATCCAGCAAAGTGCTTACATCTACATTAAGCTTTCAGGCAATCAAACACTGAATTTTTTTTAAAGCCTGAAAATGGTATTAATGTGTGAAAAACACTTAAAAAAAAAAAAACACCAATATCTTGAGAACAACTGAGAAGAACGTTTCACCAGGCTGTCTACAGTTCACAGCTCCAGCCTGAGCACAGGCTTGTAAAGACATATAACAAAGGTGCCTCTCTCCCTGAGGAATAAGCACCTGAATCATCCACCGCCTTCAAGTGTGGCACCTACCATAAAAACAACTCTCCCTTTGATTGCCATAAAATGCCCACATTTCCTTAGTGTTGATTTGCAGGTGAGAGGCTGAGGGAGCCCAGAACCAGGTCTCCAATTAGGCCTCATTATCACTAACCAACAATGGACCAGTGGAGGGACTGAATGAAAACTACAACAGCCATCTCTCTGGATGCTTTGATGTCCACATCTTCCGTCTTCCTTGCAGCCTTCCTTGACGCTATTTAGGCTGGGCTCATAATGTTAGGGGATCTCTTTTCCAATGGAAGCAGAACTATAGCTTGGCAAAAAATAAAACCATGGTCCAGTTAGATGAAGGGAGGCTATGTATGCATTAAGCCTCCTCCCCCTAATTTCCATTTATAAGGACATTTGCAGAGCCTTGCAGGCATCTGCTTCTGAGTTCTGTGTCTGATAGTGCCATCATAACCTGTTTTAACCTTTTACATGCTGTTGGCCTACCTGTGGCTCTCCATGCTGATCATTTTCCATGGCCCAGATTAAGGACCACCTCTCTCATGATGGCTGATGGTGCCAGTGAGCTGACACCACCCTGACACAAATGGGAACCCTCCTAGACCCTTCCCTTGGTCTCACATCTAGGTACCATGTATGTCCTGGAGAGTACCACCCTTGGCACATCACCCATAGCCCACCGCATCTGAGCTCAGAGCCCCATCCTTTCTTATCAGAATTTGAAATTTCTTTGTCTTAGTTAATTCTCCCTCTAATCCTTATCACATACAGAAAGCAGAATGAGCTTTCTACAGTGAGTGTCTGACTTCTCCATTCTTCGGTTAAAAGCTCTTTAGCCCCATCACTGCCTTCCCATGCATACAGGAGGAAGTCCAAGTTCCTGCCCATGGCTTACAAGGTCCCCATGATCTGTTCCCTCTCTGCCTTGCCAGATGTAACCCCTGTGCAGGACAAAATGTGTCAGACAACTAAGGAGATGATTTTATTCAGGCTATTGCAATAGGAAGAACGAATGAGGAACGTATCAAAGAACAGGAAGGGGCTTTGAATTTGATAATAGACAGGTAAACCGGGGAGTCATGGGCAAGTCCTATGGAAGCCATGAAGAAGAACTGAGATGGGCCTATCTAGGAATATGTGAGATCACGGTGGTTGTTTTTGTGGTTAGATTTTCTTGGAACACAAAAGGGTGGGGAGACTTCCTAAAAGCTATCTCCAGGAGCACAGGGCTCAGGTAAAGTTCAGCATTGTCATCTCATTTCACTCCACCACTCTGACTTCCAGCCACAGACACACTCACCTGAGCTGTTTTCACACCCCTGGGACAGAGCTCAATCTGCTCTCTATGAATGGAAAGCCCTTCTCTGTCTTCTATGCCTAAACATCTTTCAAGATTCAGTTCAAGATTCAGTTACTTTCTCCATAAAATCTTAATCAGGACCCACTTTGTTGTTATAAGGATTAAACAGAGTGATGTAAGTGAAGTCCTTTGCATGGGGCACCCAGTAAGCACTGAAGAAACACAGACTTATAAACACCTTTCCTGGCTGGGCCATGCAGATGGAGCTGCCCCCACTGTACCCCACTCAAAACATCTGTCTTCACACCTGAGACACCAGGACTCAGTTGCTGCCATGAGCTCCTCCTCATGTTGTTTATTCATGCTTTTAACAAACATTTATTAATCCTCACTGGGGCTACAACAGTGAACAAGACAGTCCCACTGCCAGTCCGTATGGAGATAACAGCCCCTGAGGCTACATATGAGTAAGTAAACAACTGCAATTTGGAGGGGTGCAAGCACAAGGAGGCTACTAGGTATGCATGCTCTGGGGGATAAAAGTAGACCTCTGACCCAGACCGGGGCTGGGTGCAGGCAGCTTTCTGGGAGGAAGTGATGGCTAAGCTTAGATGAGGGGGAAACTGTTCAAAACATAATTTGTAAAAGATCTAGACCCTGGAAGGAGAGAGGGAGGAAGGAAGGGGAAATGCCTCACTTAAGGCAAAATAACTGGTCATCTCTTTCTTTGCCTTCCTAGTCTACACACACACACACACACACACACACACACACACTCTCACTCACACACAGGAACATGCACACACTTCCCTCATGGCTTATCTCTATTCTGCCTATAAGCATCAAGGTGTGAAGAATGAACCTTTTATCCTACACTTTGGATGGACTGTCTGTGTCTGAATTTTTTGTTTTGGTGCTGATAGGAATCTAAGTTATTAACCCTGATAAGCACCCTTTAATTTTTTTTCCTTAGAAGTTAAGTGGGACTCAGACTTTACTTAGAGGAAGAGCTGGGGGAAGAGAGTAAGGAGGTCACATGATAAGCACTCAATAACCATTTCCTTCACTTGTTCCTGAGCCAAACCTTTTCAGCAGCAAGTGTGATGAATTTGTGCACTGTGTGTATAGTAGTAACACTAGATATTGTCAGGAAGAAAACAATGCTTTGGAAAGCTTGTTCCAGGCAACATGCATGGGGATAAACCCCTGGGAGTCCAGAGTGTTAGGAGCAGGGCTGCTGGTGAGTAAGTGGGGGAGGTGGGGACCAGGGCCAAAGAAGGAGTGAGGGGCCGCCAGCAAAGGCCCAAAATGCCTCTCTGGGAGAACTGAATTCATTAACTTCAACTTTGAGCCCTCATCCGTCTTCTGCAGTGAGGGACTGCTGTAGATGGGCCACTTAGTGATAACACTCACAATACCTGCGATTGGCTAGGGACCTGGCTGTTTGTATGAGATACCACCCTTAGCCACTAGGAGCGCTCTGTGTGCTCTGCTTCACCAGCCGTCTACCATCAGCCCCTGCAGACACACCGTGAGCACTCATCACCAGCCCAGAAACTCCACTCACTGTGAAGCTCAGGTAAGCCCATTGCTCCGTTGCCTCTGCAAAAGGCTGTTTCAGGGCCAAGGATGCACAGGGAATTGTTAAGGATCTATAAAGGAGTTGAGAAAAAAATACAGTGTAACCAGAAGAGCGCTTGAGAGCCAAGATCAGCTTTATATTTTGCAGGGTCCAGTGAAAAATGAAAACATGGGGTTCCTTGTTCAAAAATTATTAGCAATTTCAAGATGGCAACAGCAGAGCATGAAACCAAGCCTAGGACCCTTCGGATCGCAGGGCCCTGTTTGACTGCACAGGTTGGACAAACAAAGTCAGACCAGCTGAGGGGTCATAAAATCCAAACCCCTTATTTTATGAGTGAGAAAATTAAAGACCAGAAGTGGAAAGCGTTCTCTTGTTCCAGTCCCATGTCATTTTCATGCAGTAGGAGGCCTCCACACTGGGGTTCCTTAGTCATGAACTGTTCATTTACCAGTTGCGCGACCCCAGACAAATTATGTACTTTCTCCCTCAGCCTCCTCATCTGTAAAATGGGGGTAATAATACAGACCTCGAAGATTATTCATTAGAATTAAACACAGTAAAGAGGCAGAGAATTCAGAACAGTACATGAGCTATAGTAGCTCCCAATAAACTATCACAATTTTAAATATTGGTAATAGCAGTAGTAATGATTGTAGTATTTCAGTAAGCTCCTCCTTTTGTCTCCTTTGAGTGGCTTTCCTTTTCTGTATCAAGGAGGGGACACCTTTGCCAACACTGACTGTGAACCACCTCACCGTGGTCATAGTTGTAGGGCAGGGGTCCCCAAACCCCGGGCCACAGACTGGTGCTGGTCCGCAGCCTGTAAGGAACCGGGCCGCACAGCAAGAGGTGAGCAACAGGCAAGCGAGCGAAGCTTCCTCTGCCGCTCCCCATCGCTTCCCATCGCTCTCATTACCTCCTGAACCCTCCCCTCCACCCCCCAACCCCACCCCCGTCCGTAGAAAAATTGTCTTCCACGAAACCGGTCCCTGGTGCCAAAAAGGTTGGGGACCACTGCTGTAGGAATTAGGGCTATAATTCCTTTAGAGAAAGGCTAGACTCTTATAAAAAGCTGACTCCAGCAGTCCTGCTCCTGGGACCCTGCAGCATTTACTCCCATCAAAGACTGGGCTGTCTTAAAAAAGAAGGAAATCCTGCCATCTGTGACAACATGAATGGACCTGGAGGGCATTATGCTGAGTGAAATAAGCCAGACACAGAAAGAGACATACCGTATGACCTCAGTTATATGTGGAATCTAAAATAGTCAAACTCATAGAAGCAGAGAATAGAATGGTGGTTACCAGGAAATGGGGAGATGATGACTAATGGATACAAAGTTTCAGTTATGTAGGATAAATAACTTCTGGAGATCTACTATACAGCACAACGCCTATGGCTAACAGTGGTGTATTGTATACTTACAATTTCCTAGGAAGGTAGATCTTAAATGTTCTTCACCACAAAATAATAATAAATAATAATAATAATAATAATAAAGGGGATGGAAGGAGACTTTGGGAGGTAATGGGTATACTTCTGGCCTTGATGGTGGTGATGGTTTCACAGGTGTATACTTATTCCCAAACTCATCGAGTGGTATACATTAAATGTGTACTGCTTTTTATATATCAATCATATCTCAGTAAAGTGGTTTAAAAAAGTAAAGCTCCTAGTAGATTAAAAGAAAAAAAAAAGATAGGGCTGAGCTGCATAAAGGCAGGGCTTCTCAAACTGCTTTCATCTACATACAGCAGGATGTCCAGGAGTGCTTGCCAAAAGTTCACATTTCTAGATCCCAACTCAGACCCAATAAATCAGAATCTCCCAGGGTGGGATCCAGGAATCCAGTCTAACAAGAACCTCTAGAAATTCTTATTTCACACCAAAGGGTGAGAACCACTGTCCAAGGCCAGCTGCAGGTTCACGGCCATCAGCAAGCCCTCCGGGGCACGCTGCCTGCATCGAGCGTGGCGTCCGCCTCACTCCTTCAGGCTGTCTAGCCCCATGGTAATCTTGCATGGGGAGGGCACCCAGCGGCCACCAATTAGAGCATGTTGGTTGGCTGTCAGATGGTTCACCGCACACATCTCACATCTAACACACAAGAAAGGCCGACCGCTGTGCCAGCTGGTCAGGCTGTTCCATCTGGGCCTGGTCCAGGGAGACTCTGGCTGGGGTCCTGAGAGTGACCCAGAGAGGCAGAGCATGTCACCACACACAGTGTCTTGCTCTTTGCAGCCTCCAACTGTGGGACACCTCTCCCAATTCTGGAATTTACTCAAGCCTCACAGCTTACTGCTAAAGCTCGAGCTATATAAAAAAAGAACGAGGGGCATTTTAAGCCTCACTTTAAACAGACTTCAAAAGGAAAAGGGGGTCAAACGGTACAAACTTCCAGTTATAAGATAAATAAGTTCTGGGGATGTAATGTACAGCACGGTGACTACAGTTTAACGATACTGTTTTGTATATCTGAATGTTGCTAAAAGAGTAGGTCTTAAAAGCTCTCAACACACACACAAAAGTGTAATTATGTGAGGTGACGGATGTTAACTAGATTTATTGTGGTGATGATTTAGCAACGTATAGATACATCAAATCATTATGCTGTGCACTTTGACTAATACAATGTTATATGTCAATTATATCTCAATAAAACTGAAAAAAAAATGCCTTCCACCAGACGCACAAGGTCATAAATTGCTTTAATATGATAAGTTATCTGGTGGTTCTTTATACCAACTATACCAAGCAAATGGCAAACATTCCTCACTACTCAGGGTAGCCTGCCTGGCCCTTTCTGTCTGTCACTTGGGGAAAGAGAGAGAAATCCATTTGAAACCAGGCTCTGGTCATCATGGGGATGGCGGGTGTTTCTTTACCATCCTGCATTAAATCCTCCTCTCCCCAGCACTCAAATTTACCTTCTTTCAAAGCACATACTTTGTACTTTTAATTTATACCTTTGCCAGAAATTAAAGCTGACTTGCTCACTTTTTTTGGCTGGCGTCTCTAATGGCCCCAAACTCTGCTGCATTTACAAGGAAAGCACAGGAGGAGCTTGGGGATGTCCCAGCACACCCTGCAGGAAAGGGAGCAGCATTCTGAGGAAGTGAGGCGTGTGACCCTGGGGGACCCTCATGGGGCTCTGGATGCCTAGGTGTCTGCTTCAGGACATCTTGAGAGTTAACATCAACTCAGCAAGACTCCCTAAGAGCAGATCCAAGCTTGTGCCCACTACTCATCCACAACACAGCCCCCCGTGTGGCTCAGAGCCACTCCTATAATCCCCTGCACTACATCCATCAGCATCAAATCTTCCCTGTGGACCACGGAGGCAGCCAACATATACATTTATGAAAATAAGCACAGTATGAGAAAAGAAAAATCATAGGCCCACCTTCCCCAAAGCTTTATTTTTCATTATTTTGGCTCACAGTGCTTCTTACCAAGTTTTGTTTGTTTGTTTTATATTTTTATCTATTGTATTATGCTACCACTACCATATAAGCTTCATGAGGGAAGGACTATGATTTGTTTTGTTCATAAAACATATAGGTGCTTAAAATGTGGTTATTAAATGAGAGAATGAAGGAATGAGCTCACTTAACCTAACCCAGTCTTGATGGACACCCCTACCCCGAGTGATATCATATGCTACCTAGTTCATAAAGAATATTTAACAAAGACTTGGGGGATAAGGAAATTGTTGTAATTATTCTTTTTTAAGAAGTCAAAATATATATAAGCCCATTACTTTAATTGTTTGTTCCAATAAAGAGAAAGGCAACAGTCTAAAAAATAAACATAACCAGAAAAAGAAATAAATGTAACAACAAAAAAACTCCTAGAAGAAAACATGGGTGGTAAGCTCCTTGACATCTGCCTTGGCAATGATTTTTTAGACTTGACACCAAAAGCAAAGTCAACAAAAGCAAAAATAACCAAGTTGGACTACGTCAAACTAAAAAGCTTCTCTGTACAGCAAAGGATAACAAAATTAGAACAATCTAATTTAACGATGAACAAACAATCTAATTTAAAAATGGGCAGAGGATCTGAATAGACATTTTTCCAAAGAAGACATACAGATGGCCAATAGGTACATGAAAACATGCTCAACATCACTAATTATCATGGAAATGCAAATTCAAACCACATATCACCTTACACCTGTTAGAATGGCTGTTATCAAAAATGCAAGAAATAGCAAGTGTTAGCGAGGATGTGGTGAGAAGGGAACTCCCAGGCACCGCTGATAGGAATGTAAATTGGTGCAACCCCGACAGAAAACAGTATGGATGTTCTTTAAAAAAATAAAAGTAGAACTATTATATGACCCAGCAATTCCACTTCTGGGTATTTATCCAAAGAAAACAAAAAAAAACTTGCAAAGATATATGCACTCCTAGGTTCGATGCAGAATCATTTACAATACCAAGACATGGCAACAACCTAAGTGTCCACCAAGGATGAATGAATAAAGAAAATGTGGTATGTATACACACACACACACACACACACACACACACACAGAGGAATACTATGCAGTCATGAAAAAGAAGGAAATCTTATCATTTGCAACAACACACATGGACCTTGAGGGCATTATGCTAAGTGAAATAAGTCGGATGGAGAAAGAAAAATACCACATAATCTCACTTATGTGTGGAAACAAAAAAAAGCACATGAGGGATAAGTGGCAATGCTCAGAGAAAGAAGACACAAGGTCAGGAGAGATGTGCTGAATGTGGATGGGTCTTGGAAGGAGGTTAGCTCCTAAGTCATTAATTGAGAAGAAGACATCCTCTCTTCTGAGAAGACTTCCTGACCTTGCAGGCTGGCGGTCCACAAAGTCTTTTTTTTTTTTAATTTATTTATTTTCATTTATTTATTTTTGGCTGTGTTGGGTCTTCGCTGCTCCGCATGGGCTTTCTCTAGTTGCAGCGAGGGGGGCCTACTCTTCATTGCAGTGCGTGGGCTTCTCATTGTGGTGGCTTCTCTTTTTGTGGAGCACGGGCTCTAGGCGCATGGGCTTCAGTAGTTGTGGCACAAGGGCTCAGTAGTTGTGGTGCACGGGCTTTGTTGCTCCACAGCATGTGGGATCTTCCTGGACCAGGGCTCGAACCCATGTCCCCTGCACTGGCAGGCAGATTCTTAACCACAGGGAAGTCCCCACATAGTCTTAAAGACATTGCCAATCGTGATACTTGTCACAAGATATTTTAGCACCTGTGTATTTGCCCATGCACTTTTGAAAGACTACGTTTTATTTGCCTCTGAATCCTTGGGCTCCAGCACACAGTAAGTTCTCATTAAATGTTGGCCAAACAAATGTTGCCTGAACATGAGTTGGCAGGCTTTTCTGGGTGGAAGGAATGGATTGAACAAAGGCTCGTGGGAAGGAACAGTGTAAGTAGACAAGGAATGCATGTTTGCTTGTTGCTAAAAAACTGGAGCTCTGGACAATTCAATGTTATAGTGACAAATGCACCTAAGTCAGTGGTCTAAGCAAAGAGCTGCATTAAGAAACCATCCCTTCCAGCCTGAAGCTACCTTTGTTGCTGCACCCAGATCATTAAAGCATAAAGGCATTGCTGTTTCCTCAGTAGTTTTGTGAAAAAATGAGTACCTTTGTCTTCATCTCCCTCCCTGGGGCTTTCCCTACAGGTTGAAAAACAAGAGGGTTCCAGCTACAGGGAAGGGAAGCAAGATCCCACTTCAACTAATGAGATTCTTGGAAGCATGTACACACCCTGGGTGAGTAAGAAATACCACCAGAGTGTCAGGTCAGGGATGGGGTGGTCATGGCACCAGCTCTTCCTCCTGCTCGCTCTTCCTCACAGGATTTCCAGAAGCAACGGACTCTTGTGCTTTCTAACAATAATCTAAACCAGAGGCATCTGCTTTCATCTTTCTCAGCTGAAAGGCCTTTTAAGCTCCCCACTGTTTGTTTTGGTTTATTACTGAAAGGCTAAAACCATAAAAAAAAAGTATTGTTGTGGGTATTTTCCAGTTGAGATGAAATATTTAACAAGGGCGAGGTGGGGATGAGGAAGTTTGCTGAAAATACCATTCTTTAAAGGTCAAAAAATGCATAAACCCATTACTTTAATATTGTTTGTTCCCACGAGAGACAAAGTGTTTGGAGCCCTCCCCGCTGCTTCCTCCCCCCAGACTTCTGTGCACAAATGCACACACATTTCAGGTCCATCCTCCAAAAGCACAGCTATGATCTTCCTACAGCTCTGCTTAGAATCTTCCTTGGCTCCACCCAGCCGAGAAAATGAGATATAGTCTCCTAGTGCCACAGGAAAATCCTACCACAATCTAGCTTGAACTAGTTGTGTAAGCTCACAGCTCACAGCTCACAGGGTCCTCCCAGCCCCTCGCCATTTCAGCCTGTCAAAAAGATATATCCATGCACATATTTTCAATGTATGGTTTTGCCTCTCTGTGTCACAGAATCATGCCAGTCTCTGAAATCATCTCTGCGCCTCTCCCTTCTCATCCATGGTGACACATCAAAACCCGACCCAAACTTTCCATACTTAGCGCAAGTTCGCCTCTTCCAAGATGTCTCCCCATCGCCCCAGTTAGAGCCCTCGTGGAGGCACGTGGCCATGCTGGGCATCTTCTCAGGGCTCAACTCCACTTTCAGGTTGTGACTTTCCCAAGAGCAGGGGCCAGGATCTATATAACTTTGTGTCCCCCACCAAACACAATGCCTCCGCCTAGCCAGTGCTCTGTATTTTTTGAATAACTGAATTAATGAAGAAAGAAGCCAGCCCCTTCCTCTCTGCAGCATTTGCTCCACTATTTGTGCAAAAATTAAATTCTTAGAACATGCCAAAGCACTCTACATGATGGATGCGTCTTCTGATTGGATTATAATTAAAATAAGGTTGGGTTTTTTTTGGTAACAACATAGTTACCTCGATTGGCAGAAGGGAGATGGCAGATGTAATGGATAATTGATGAACAGTTTGAATGTTGCCATAATGTATATCCTATTATGTTTCCTGTTTCAAAAGACAGCTTTAGAGGAGCATCCCAAGAACCTGCTGTTGAATTATCATCCCCAAGTATAGCCAAATTATACAGCATGAGAAAGCTGGAAAATTGAAAGAGCTGACAGAGGAGGAGGGAACAGAATAGGAAGACCACGGGGCCGAAAGAATGCGGCAGTTCATTAGGAGGCTGCAGAGTGGCATGAAGGTGGGTCCTAAGTAGCCTGAGAGGCAAGGGCTGCTCTGCACACACGCTAGACCAGCATCATCCAGTACAGTAGCCATCAAGCAAATGCAGCTATTGAGCACTTGAAATGTGGGTGGAGTGAACTAATATGTGTTGTAAGTACAATAACATCTACGCTGGATTTTAAAGATTTAACATGAAAAAAATGTAAGCTATCTAATCAATGATTTTTATAACTATTGCACATTGAAGTGATAAGACACTGGATATATTGGGCTAAATAAATTATTAATATTAAATTCAACTGTTTCTTTTTATTTTTTAATGTGGCTACTAGAAAATTTAATATTACATATGGGGCTAGAGTTTGTGGCTTGGATATTTCTAATGAACAGCACAGTTCTAGACTAAGTTTTCTAGACTAAGTAGGATGTCACTCTTCTCACCCCCAAGAAGAAAAAAGAGCATCAATCATACTCAAAAAAAAAAGAAGAAGAAGAAGAAAAAACAAAGCAGGTACCAGAGCTGGCAACTTTGTGGTAGCAGGAGAGTCATTTTCTGTCCAGACGTCCATACAAATTTTTGCAGAGCTCCAAGGCCTGGGACTAACAGTACAACTATTACCATGGCCTCAGGACAGCTGACCATCCTAAGCCCCAAGCAGGAAAAATGCCAAGAAGTAACTGTCATATTTGGATGTGGGAATGAAAAAAAAAAAAAGAGGTTCTTTAAAAAGGAGCTGTTATGCTTTAACTTACATTTTTTCTATCTTTGCAGGGCTCATTCCTATTAATGGTTTATTTAACCTGATGTTCCTAAATGGGCTGGTAAGTGTGGCTTAGCTGATTCTTTATCAGCTTTAGGTACCATTCACTGTAATAATTAGGTCTAATTTCTTACCAAAAAAACAGTCTTAAGATTAACGTATAACCAAAGGAGTCTTTGAAATCAGTAACTTTGACCATCACTTTACTTCTTCAACCTGACTAAACTAAGATGTGGCATAGCAACCTGTCAAGGGCCACATGCAATCCTGGGCAGGTAGGGGTCGGGGTGGGAGGATGGGGACAACAGTTTGAATTTGAGTATTTCTAGTGTCAACAGAAATCTCTTTGCTGTAATTGGCTTAGTCCCCAGTTGAAGTTATGCTTATCCAAAATCTTAGGTGGTATATTAGTTATCTACTGCTGTGTAACAATCTACCCCATAACTTAGCAGCTTAAAACAACACAGTGTATTATCTCAGTGTCTGTGAGTCAGTAATCCAGGTGTGGTTTAGCCAGATCTTCCATCCCAAAGTCTCTCAGAAGGCTGCAATCTACATCAGCCAAGGCTGCAGTCACCTGAAAGTTCAACCAGGGCACAGTCTGCTTCCAAGCTCACCCACATGGTAAATACTTTCATGTATGTATATATGTGTGTTGTGGAGATAAGTTCTCATAAATACCGCTATTGCTTTTTCTATTAACAGGACAAATGACTTACCCTGCATTTATATCTGCTCACCACTCTTCCACCTTCTCTCCCTGCTCCCACCCCCTCCCCAAAAAGGGTAAAAATAAATTTACCCTTGATTAAAAGACCTGTAATCAAGGGTAAATTTATCTCACAAAAGGCTGTCAGCAGCTTATGTAGAACCAACTTCCCTGTATCACATGTAAGTTCTACCAAAAAATGGCTTGTAATGCAATTCTTTGTGAGTTTTCACTTGCAGTTGTACTAACAGATGAAAGATCAAAGAGGGAGCAGTCCCTTGCACAGCCGAATGCCAGTGGCTCCTCAAAACTAAGCCATCACTCTCTCAACAAACAGGCGTCCACCCTTCTGCCCACCAATTCATCTCACCCAAGAGACCACCTGAAGAGCAACTGGACTGAAGGTGAAGCTGCAGCTTTTCACATAACAAGGAAAGGCAAAAGCCTCTTATGACAAGATGTGTTTCATTCCCCCCATATTTTCTGTTTGTTGAGGCTCATCAATCCCCCACCTGCACCAGCCAATGGACTGTGCGGTGGGGGTGGGAAATCGCGGAGAGAAAAACACTCAGGGCAGATATTCTGCAGCTCGGCACCTCCCCTGGCAGGTGCAGCGGGGCTGCTCATAGAGGTCTGGGGTGCCAGGGCGTGTGAAGTCTCCCTTCTCCCTCGCTGACCCCACTCTGGCCCCTTTGTCCAATCCTGAGGGGACTCCAGTCAACATTTTCACTCCCCTGCCAATGGCTTTAACATCATAATTGAGTTTTACTGCAAACCTCTTTTATATTTTGTTTATTTCCAAAACCTGCCTATTGTTTCTCTACCTAATTGAACAGTAGACCTGACCATCACATGTAACCATTTACTGATGACTCAGATATCAAACACCAATGACCTCAAGACCACTGAGTGTGTGTCTGCTTGTTCTCGGTCAAAATGGCCCCAGATCTTTGTGCCTTTAAGTTCATGTACCATTTCCTATAGATTTTCTCTCTCTTCCCTCAAAACTAGGCTTTCACAACCATTTTTACATACAGTTAACCCGCCTGGCTGGAATTCTCTCCTGTATGCAAATCAAAGCACACACTTACACTCATATTCCTCTCTAATGCAGGGCTTCTCATCCAATGGGGGCTGGGGGAGAAAAATACAAAACAAAAAATAAAATCTATGCAAAATGAGTTACAATGTTCTGATTATAGAGCTCAAGGTCTCTCTCATGAGTTCAATGCATCATTTTTACCTTTAGTATTAGTTTGCATAGATCCAGTTTAACAGCTTTGTTCCTAATAGCTACCAAGAACTGTGAACTCTGGGTAAGTGATTAAAGTTCAATTTACGCCTTAACTTTTATACATGTGTAATAGAAGTTTGGTGTGTGTGTGTGCATGCATTACGTTTTCCCTGCACATCACCCACTCCATCATCTGGTATAGGAATACTGAAGATATTATTGACTCATCATTCTTCTTTACTCCTCACATCTGATCAGTCACCAAGTCCTTATAATTCCACTTAAAATATTTCTCAAATCCATCTCCTCTTATGCGTTCCACTGGCTATTGCTATGTGTAACAGTTTGCTAGGGCTGCTGTGATGATTGATTTTATGTGTCAACATGATTGTGCCATAAGGTGCCCAGATATTCTGGCCAAACATTACTCTGGGTGTGTCTGTGAGAGAATTTTCGGATGAGATTCACCTTTGAATCAGTAGACTAAGTAGAGTGGATTGCCCTCCCTAATGAGCAGCCCAAACGCAATCAGCTGAAGGCCTGAATAGAAAAGAAAGCCTGACCCTTTCTCAAGTAGGAGGAAACTCCTCCTACCTGACTGCCTGAGCTGGGACATCAGTCTTTTCCTACTTTTGACTTTGAACTAAAACATTGGCTCTTCTTGGGTCTCAAGCCTGCTGGCTTTGGGAACTTTTATCATCTGCTCTCCTGGTTCTCAGGCCTTTTTATACAGACTGGAACTACACCATCATCCCTCCTCGGTTTCCAGCTTAGTCTCCATAATTATGTGAGCCAATTCCTTACAATAAATCGATAGATAAACAAACATTCAGACAGACATACCCTGTTGGTTCTGTTTCTCTGGAGAAATCTGACTAATACAGTTGCCACAACAAAATACCACAGATTGGGTGGCTTAAACAACAGAAATTTATTTTCTCACAGTTCTGGAGGCTGGAAGCCCAAGATCAAGGTGTCAGCAGGTTTGGTTTCTCCTGAGGCCTCTCTCTTTTGCTCACAGATGACTGCCTTCTCCCTGTGTCCTCACATGGCCTTCTCTCTGTGCGTGAACATCCCTGGTGTGTATCTTGTGTCCTAACCTCCTCTTCTTCTAAAGACACAAGTCAGATTGCATTGAAACCCACCCTGACAGCCTCATTTTAACTTAATTACCTATTTAAAGGATCTATCTCCAAATCCAGTTACATTCTGAGGTTCTAGGATTTAGGGCTTCAACCTAAGAATTTTCGGGAGACACAATTAAGTCCATAACACCATGGCTATTGTCTTAGCTTATGGAAATACTCTTTTATCATTCCTCTCCTTCCTCCACTGTTGCCACCTTCCAATCCATCGACAATTGTTAAAGTAATCTTTCTAAAATCCAAATATGATCAGGCATTATCTATTTTATTTGGTCTTGTAAGTTCTTAATGTTTCATTGCTTGTAGGACACAGCTGAAAGTCTTTAGCCAGAAAATATCAAGGTCTTCTGGGTCTCACCCTTAACTACCCCGTTCTAGCGTCATCTCTCATCATTCTTCCTCATTTGCCCAACACCCTATTTGTAGCCATCCCAGAAAACTCTGCAGAGATCATTCATCTTTGTGTTCAACCCAGAAGCCTTTTTAACTGTATCCTTTGAAATGTGCAGCCTCCCTGAGCACATGCCTTCTGGCCATGGCTACATAATTATCAGTGGATCTGAATCTTCCTTTCCAGACAGAATAAACCTTCAATACTACTTTGTGTCCAAATAAAAAACATATTAATTAGTTAACCCATTAACTATTTTCTGGGTACCCACTTTAGATCCAGCCCTTTCCTAGGGACCAAACTCCCCAGTCTACCTTTGGAGGTGAGAAATGTACATGTCGTAAAAGAACTAACCATACAATCCATACTCTCTTGGCCTTCTCCCAAAGATGGCCAAGAGATAACTCATCTATATCTATTGCTAAGGATTTGTTACAATCAATGGTTTAAAATAAACGGAAACACAGTGTCTAGCAGAATAGCAACCTTTCTTCTGGCATAACATATACAACAAACCAGTAATAGCCAGCTCCTCTCCTCCAAGATTTGCTGCCTAGAAATAGTCATAACCAGAAATAACATAAGTGTGACAGTCTAAAGACTCAGACCATCTATCAGGACAGTGATTTCAAAAGCTTAGTGTAGGTGGATTTATAAGACCAATAAGCCACCACTGCCATAATCTATAATAAAGTAATACAGACCCCAAGGAAGCCTGGGTAGCTGACAACACTGTGTGCACATGGTTATATGGGTAGGGGTGATGTGCTTGGGGGCTACCCATTAGCTCTACATACTGAGACTTCCAGTACAACTTCAATACCTTAAGTTAAATTGGACAGTTAAATGCCATCAGGCAATTTCTCCTTCCCGGTCAAAACAATAAGCCACAGTATCACTATTGTTAATTGTCTGAACAAGCTGCTTACATGGAAAAATAATGTCATCACAAAAGAGATCCACAATGCCTTCCTTGGATTTCCAATTTTAATTTTTTTAAGATGTTCAGGTCAGGTGAGTAACATTTCATCAAAAGGAAACAGTCTTTTCTGAGTCTTAACTGACCTAAATAGAACAAGCACAGGGAAGGGGATCAATGGGGACAAAATATGCAAGAAGATTTGAAGAGGTGCTGTTGGTTGGCTAAACACTGCACTTATAAGGCGCTGGGGAGAACTGATGAAGTCATGGGAGGGAAAAAATATCTTACTAATAATTCCGAAGCTGTAAGGACAGAGACCATAACTACCATATACAGAGAAAGTATGCAGACATGATTTATTAATTTCTGGGTGAATGACCAGACCACATAGCCCTGGGTATTCTAAAACGTGAAGATAATTGTTGTCATAGCATTCCTTTTTTTTTTTCAACATCTTTATTGGAGTGTAATTGCTTTACAATTGTGTGTTAGTTTCTGCTGTATAACAAAGTGAATCAGCTATACGTATACATATATCCCCATATCGCCTCCTTCTTGCATCTCCCTCCCACCCTCCCTATCCCACCCCTCTAGGTGGTCACAAAGCACCAAGCTGATCTCCCTGTGCTATGCAGCTGCTTCCCACTACCTACCTATTTTACATTTGGTAGTGTATATATGTCCATGCCACTCTCTCACTTCATCCCAGCTTACCCTTCCCCCTCCCCATGTCCCAAGTCCACTCTCTAGGTCTGCGTCTTTATTCCTGTCCTGCCCCTAGGTTCTTCAGAACCATTTTTTTTTTTTAGATTCCATATATATGTGTTAGCATACAGTATTTGTTTTTCTCTTTCTGACTTATGTCACTCTGTATGATAGACTCTAGGTCCATCCACCTCATTACAAGTAACTAAATTTCATTTCTTTTATGGCTGAGTAATATTCCATTGTATACAGGTGCCACATCTTATTTATCCATTCATCTGTCAATGGACACTTAGGTTGCTTCTATGTCCTGGCTATTGTAAATAGTGCTGCAATGAACACTGTGGTACATGACTCTCTTTGAGTGATGGTTTTCTCTGGGTATATGCCCAGTAGTGGGATTGCTGGGTCGTATGGTAGTTCTATTTTTAGTTTTTTAAGGAACCTCCATACTGTTCTCCATAGTGGCTGTATCAATATACATTCCCACCAACAGTACAAGAGGGTTCCCTTTTCTTCACACCCTTTCCAGCATTTATTGTTTGTGAACATCTTGATGATGGCCATTGTGACCAATGTGAGGGGATACCTCATTTTAGTTTTGATTTGCAATACTCTAATGATTAGTGATGTTGAGTATCCTTTCATGTGTTTGTTGGCAATCTGCATATCTTCTTTGAAGAAATGTCTGTTTAGGTCTTCTGCCCATTTTTGGATTGGGTTGTTTGTTTTTGTGATATTGAGCTGCATGAGCTGTTTGTATATTTTGGAGATTAATCCTTTGTCAGTTGCTTCATCTGCAAATATTTTTCTCCCATTCTGAAGGTTGTCTTTTCGTCTTGCTTATGGTTTCCTTTCCTGTGCAAAAGCTTTTATGTTTCATTAGGTCCCATTTGTGTATTTTTGTTTTTATTTCCCGTACTCTAGGAGGTGGGTCAAAAAGGATCTTGCTGTGATTTATGTCATAGAGTGTTCTGCCTATGTTTTCCTCTAAGAGTTTTACAGTGTCTGACCTTACATTTAGGTCTTTAATCCATTTTGAGTTTATTTTTGTGTATGGTGTTAGGGAGTGTTCTAATTTCATTCTTTTACATGTATCTATCCATTTTTCCCAGCACCACTTATTGAAGAGGCTGTCTTTTCCCCACTGTATATTCTTGACTCCTCTGTCAAAGGTAACCATTATGTGCGTGGGTTTATCTCTGGGCTTTCTATCCTGTTCCATTGATCTATATTTCTGTTTTTGTGCCAGTACCATACTGTCTTGATTACTGTAGCTTTGTAGTATACACTGAATTCAGGGAGCCTGATTCCTCCAGCTCCGTTTTTCTTTCTCAAGATTGCTTTGGCTATTCGGGGTCTTTTGTGTTTCCATACAAATTGTGAAATTTTTTGTTCTAGTTCTGTGAAAAATGCCATTGGTAGTTTGATAGGGATTGCATTAAATCTGCAGATTGCTCTGGGTACTATAGTCATTTTCACAATGTTGATTCTTCCAATCCAAGAACATGGTATATCTCTCCATCTATTTGTATCATCTTTAATTTCTTTCATCAGTGTCTTATAGTTTTCTGCATATAGGTCTTTTGTCTCCTCAGGTAGGTTTATTCCTAAGTATTTTATTCTTTTTGTTGCAGTGCTAAATGGGAGTGTTTCCTTAATTTCTGTTTCAGATTTCTCGTTGTTAGCGTATAGGAACGCAAGAGATTTCTGTGCATTAATTTTGTATCCTGCTACTTTACCAAATTCATTGATTAACTCTAGTAGTTTTCTGGTAGCATCTTTAGGATTCTCTATGTATAGTATCATGTCATCTGCAAATAGTGACAGTTTTACTTCTTCTTTTCCAATTTGTATTCCTTTTATTTCTTTTTCTTCTCTGATTGCTGTGGCTAAAACTTCCAAAACTATGTTGAATAATAGTCGTGAGAGAGGGCAACCTTGTCTTGTTCCTGATCTTAGTGGAAATGGTTTCAGTTTTTCACCATTGAGAACGATGTTTGTTGTGGGTTTGTCATACATGGCCTTTATTATGTTGAGGTAAGTTCCCTCCACACCTACTTTCTAGAGGTTTTTTATCATAAATGGGTGTTGAATTTTGTTGAAAGCTTTTTCTGCATCTATTGAGGTGATCATATGGTTTTTCTCCTTCAATTTGTTAATATGGTGTATCACATTGACTGCTTTTCATATACTAAAGAATCCTTGCATTCCTGGGATAAACCCCACTTGATCATGATGTATGATCCTTTTAATGTGCTGGTGGATTCTGCTTGCTAGTATTTTGTTGAGGATTTTTGCATCTATGTTCATCAGTGATATTGGCCTGTAGTTTTCTTTTTTTATGACATCTTTGTCTGGTTTTGGTATCAGGGTGATGGTGGCCTCGTATAATGAGTTTGGGGGTGTTCCTCCCTCTGCTATATTTTGGAAGAGTTTGAGAAGGATAGGTGTTAGCTCTTCTATAAATATTTGATAGAATTCGCCTGTGAAGGCATTTGGTCCTGGGCTTTTGTTTGCTGGAAGATTTTTAATCAAAGTTTCAATTTCAGTGCTTGTGATTGGTCTGTTTATATTTTCTATTTATTCCTGGTTCAGTCTCGGACGGTTTTGTTTTTCTAAGAAGGTGTCCATTTCTTCCAGGTTGTCCATTTTGTTGGCATACAGTTGCTTGCAGTAATCTGTCATGATACTTTGTATTTCTGCAGGGTCAGTTGTTACTTCTTTTTCATTTATAATTCTATTGATTTGAGTCTTTTCCCTTTTTTTCTTGATGAGTCTGGCTAATGGTTTATCAATTTTGTTTATATTCTCAAAGAGCCAGCTTTTAGTTTTATTGATCTTTGCTATTGTTTCCTTCATTTTTTTTTTCATTTATTTCTGGTCTGATCTTTATGATTTCTCTCCTTCTGCTAACTTTGGGGTATTTTGTTCTTCTTTCTCTAATTGCTTCAGGTGTAAGGTTAGGTTGTTTATTTGAGATTTTTCTTGCTTCTTGAGGTAGGCTTGTATTGCTATAAACTTCCCTCTTAGAACTGCTTTTGCTGCATCCCATAGGTTTTGGGTCGTCATCTTTTCATTGTCATTTGCTGCTAGGTATTTTTTGATTTCCTCTTTGATTTCTTCAGTGATCTCTTGGTTATTTAGTAGTGTATTGTTTAGCCTCCATGTGTTTGTATTTTTTACAGTTTTTTTCCTGTAATTGATATCTAGTTTTGTAGTGTTGTGGTCAGAAAAGATACTTGATACAATTTCAATTCTCTTAAATTTACCAAGGCTTGATTTGTGACCCAATATATGCTCTATCTTGGAGAATTTTCCATGAGCACTTGAGAAGAAAGTGTATTCTATTGTTTTTGGATGGAATGTCCTATAAAGATCAATTAAGTCCATCTTGTTTAATGTGTCATTTAAAGCTTGTGTTTCCTTATTTATTTTCATTTTGGATGATCTGTCCATTGGTGAAGGTGGGGTGTTAAAGTCCCCTACTATGATTGTGTTACTGTCGATTTCCCCTTTTATGGCTGTTAGCATTTGACTTATGTATTGAGGTGCTCCTATGTTGGGTGCATAAGTATTTACAATTGTTATATCTTCTTCTTGGATTGATCCCTTGATCATTATGCAGCGTCCTTCTTTGTCTCTTGTAATAGTCTCTATTTTAAAGTCTATTTTGTCTGATATGAGAATTGCTACTCTAGCTTTCTTTTGATTTCCATTTGCATGGAATATCTTTTTCTATCCCCTCACTTTCAGTCTGTATGTATCCCTAGGTCTGAAGTGGGTCTCTTGTAGACAGCATATATACGGGTCTTGTTTTTCTATCCATTCATCCAGTCTATGTCTTTTGGTTGGAGCATTTAATCCATTTACATTTAAGGTAATTATCAATATGTATGCTCCTATTACCATTTTCTTAATTGTTTTGGGTTTGTTATTGTAGGTCTTTTCCTTCTCTTGTGTTTCCTGCCTAGAGAAGTTCCTTTAGCATTTGTTGTAAAGCGGGTTTGGTGGTGCTGAATTCTCTTAGCTTTTGCTTGTCTGTAAAGGTTTTAATTTCTCCATCGAATCTGAATGAGATCCTTGATGGGTAGAGTAATTGTGGTTATAATTTTTTACCTTTCATCACTTTAAATATGTCCTGCCACTCCCTTCTGGCTTACAGAGTTTCTGTTGAAAAATCAGCTGTTAACATTATGGGGATTCCCTTGTATGTTATTTGTTGCTTTTCCCTTGCTCCTTTTAATATTTTTTCTTTGTATTTAATTTCTGATAGTTTGCTTAATATGTGTCTTGGCACGTTTCTCCTTGGATTTATCCTGTATGGGACTCTCTGTGCTTCCTGGACTTGATTGACTATTTCCTTTCCCATATTAGGGAAGTGTTCAACTATAATCTCTTCAAATATTGTCTCAGTCCCTTTCCTTTTCTCTTCTTCTTCTGGGACCCCTATAGTTCGAATGCTGGTGCATTTAATGTTGCCCCTGATGTCTCTGAGACTGTCCTCAGTTCTTTTCATTCTTTTTTCTTTATTCTGCTCTGCAGTAGTTATTTCCACTATTTTATCTTCCAGGTCACTTATCTGTTCTTCTGCCTCAGTTATTCTGCTATTGATTCCTTCTAGAGAATTTTTAATTTCATTTATTGTGTGTTCATCATTGTTTGTTTGCTCTGTAGGTCTAGGTCCTTGTTAAATGTTTCTTGTATTTTCTCCATTCTATTTCCAGGATTTTGGATCATCTTTACTATCGTTACTCTGAATTCTTTTAGGTAGACTGCCTATTTCCTCTTCATTTGTTTGGTCTGGTGGGTTTTTACCTTGCTCCTTCATCTGTTGTGTACTTCTCTGTCTTCTCATTTTGCTTAACTTACTGTGTTTGGGGTCTCCTTTACAGAGGCTGCACGTTCGTAGTTCCCATTGTTTTTGATGCCTGCCCCCGTGGGTGAGGTTAGTTCAGTGAGTTGTGTAGGCTTCCTGGTGGAGGGGACTGGTGCCTGTGTTCTGGTGAATGAGGCTGGATCTTGTCTTTCTGGTGGGCAGGACCACGCCCGGTGGTGTGTTTTGAGGTGTCTGTGAACTTATTATGATTTTAGGCAGCCTCTCTGCTAATGCGTGGGGTTGTGTTCCTGTCTTGCTAGTTGTTTGGCATGGGATGTCCAGCACTGGAGCTTGCTGGTCATTGAGTGGAGCTGGGTCTTAGCGTTGAGACAGAGATCTCTGGGAGAGCTCTCACTGATTGGTATTACGTGGGGCCGGGAGACCTCTGGTGGTCCAATGTCCTGAGATCGCCTCTCCCACCTCAGAGGCTTAGGCCTGACACCCGGCCAGAGCACCAAGACCCTGTCAGCCACATGGCTGTGGCAGGCACCCGACACTTGAGAGAGCAGAGGGTTTAAAGTCAGAAGAACTGGATGAAGTGACGCCTCAGTCACTTGCTGGTTGTGGAACTCAGGCACAGCCCAAATCTCCCTGAGCCTGTTTCTCACCTCCACTCAGCCCCAGGGCTGTTCCAATGTCGTCAGGTCTCCGCCTGTCACTCAAGGCTGGTGCACCTCCTCCCCGGTGTCCGGCCCTCAGCTGACCCAGAAGCAGACACTGTCATAGCATTCTTGAAGTGATAACTCATGTGATATTGCCCTGTTCAGGTGATGTTAATGGAAGCTGAAATGGGAATAACATCTCCAGAAAGTCCCCCATGGTCCGAATGACGACAGCACCTGTGAATTTTTCTGGTCTATGGCTCAGCTATGGGGTCGTTGTATTGAACCTTCTGTTTTGAATGCATCCAGCCTTGAATATGAAATGATGGATCTCCTTAGATTTTAAGCCCCCGACACTTTATTCTATTAATAAATATTCATTTTCCCTTTCTCCCTCCAGTAGCATTTTCTCATCAATCATGGCTGAAGTCATAGCTGTGAAAGCCCTTTATCTGTTACTGTTCATCTCTACATGATTCTGTGCATCCTTACAAAATTATGAAATTATTGAAGATTGGGTCTGAACCTTTTGTTTAGTGTTGTTTTTAATCATCACTGAATCCGTGTTTATTCCCAGAATGAAACCACTTTGTTATTTTTTTTCTTCATTTTCTTCTAGTACATGTATAAATCACTCCATTGGAATCTACTGTCTTGTAAAAATAAAAATGATCCCCAAATGTTCAAGAATTACTCAGGGACTATTCAGTATTCAATATGTCAAAGCAGCCAAGACAGACAGTCAGGAAGAAGATTAGAATCAATGAAGAAAAATCCATCCCCGGCACAAGTTGTCCTGCTGCCAGCGCTGTCGGAGAAGTCCTGCTCACTCGGCACTCTCATTACTGGGAGAAAAAGTCTTCAAGCATGAGACCAGGGAGGAGGCCGCAGCCTCTGCTGCCTGAGTTCTTAGGACAAATCCACAGTTTATTTTGTCAAAACGGATACTCCTATGGAGTGGCCGTCTGCTGTGCAGTTTTAAAGATCTCCTTCACCTCTCTGCTGCCTCCAGACAGGGAACAGTCAGTGGGGCCACAGCAGGGGGCTCAGGATAACCCCAAAAAGCTGGGATGCTGAGATCTCCACTTATTTCCTACTGATCCACCGACATAAGAGGCTCTCTGCCTGGGGCAGGATTTTTGCTCAGTTCTGCCACTCTTCTCATCCTTCCAACCAGAGGTGCATATCATCCAGTCTCCTCCTATCGCATTCAAACTCCTTCCACAACTGGGGACTTTAAAAGGTTAACATCTGCCTGGATTTCAAATATGAAAACTGGCCCAGGTGTTGATAGAGTTGATAATAATAGATGATGGTCACAAAAATGGGATGGGATCAATGAGCACCTCACAAACCGATAGTCTGGGAGCACCTTCTGTGGGCATGGCCCAGGCCAGGTTGCACATTTGCAAAAGCAGCTCTGGAAGCCATTGGGTGGCTACAAGTGTTGAAAGCAGGAAAGAAGAGAGGCAAAGAAGTTGGGGCAGGCTGAAGACAATGAACACCTGGAGCAAACAGGCTTAGTCCTCCCCTTCCATAAGAATATGCTGGAAAAGATGTCTAGTTCTAATGCATTGCTAGACTCATACAATTGCAAAAGGAATCCCAGCCTCGGCATCTGTCTAGGTTGTATCTAAAGGCCCTTCCAAACCACTGATGCTTAGACTTTCTGGTCTGGAAAGGAAGTAAATTCAGTTCTTCTGTATGGAATACAGGGTCTGCTTGAACCCCAACCTCCAATTACAAACTCCAAACTCCTTCTGTTTTCCACATCTTTATTGGAGTATAAATGCTTTATACTGTTGTATTAGTTTCTGCTGTACAACAAAGTGAATCAGCTATATGTATACATATATCCCCATATCCCCTCCCTCTTGAGCCTCCCTCCTACCCTCCATATCCCATCCCTCTGTCATCACAAAGCATCGAGCTGATCTCCTTGTGCTATGCAGCAACTTCCCACTAGCCATCCATTTTACATTTCATAGCGTATATATGCCAGTGCTACTCTCTCACTTCATCCCAGCTTCTCCTTCCCTTGCTGTGCCCTCAAGTCCATTCTCTACATCTGCATCTTTATTCCTGCCCTGCCAACAGGTTCATCGGTACCGCTTTTTAAAATTCCATATATATGCGTTAGCATATGGTGCTTGTTTTTCTCTTTCTGACTTACTTCACTCTGTATGACAGATTCTAGGTCCATCCACCTCACTACAAATAACTCAGTTTTGTTGCTTTTCATGGCTAATATTCCATTGTATATATGTGCCACATCTTCTTTATCCATTCATCTGTGGATGGACATTTAGGTTGCTTCCGTGTCCTGGTAAATAGTGCTGCAATGAACATTGTGGTACATGTAACTTTTTGAATTACGGTTTTCTCAGGGTATAGTCCCAGTAGTGGGATTGCTGGGTCATATGGTAGGTCTATTTTTAGTTTTTAAGGAACCTCCATACTGTTCTCCATAGTGGCTGTATCAATTTACATTCCCACCAACAGTGCAGGAGGGTTCCCTTTTCACCACACCCTCTCCAGCATTTATTGTTTCTAGATTTTTTGATGATGGCCATTCTGACCGGTGTGAGATGATATCTCACTGTGGTTTTGATTTGCATTTCTCTAATGATTAGTGAATATTGAACATCTTTTCATATTTGTTGGCCATCTGTATGTCTTCTTTGGAGAAATGTCTATTTAGATCTTCAGCCCATTTTTGGATTGGGTTGTTTGTTTTTGTGATATCGAGCTGCATGAGCTGTTTGTATATTTTGGAGTTTAATCCTTTCTCAGTTGCTTCGTTTGCAAATATTTTCTCCCATTCTGAGGGTTGTCTTTTCGTCTTGTTTATGGTTTCCTTTGCTGTGCAAAAGCTAATACGTTTCATTAGGTCCCATTTGTGTATTTTTGGTTTTATTTCCCTTACTCTAGGAGGTGGGTCAAAAAGGATCTTGCTGTGATGTATCTCACAGAGTGTTCTGCCTATGTTTTCCTCTAAGCGTTTTATAGTGTCTGGCCGTACATTTAAGTCTTTAATCCATTTTGAGTTTATTTTTGTGTATGGTGTTAGGGAGTGTTCTAATTTCATTCTTTTACATGTATCTATCCATTTTTCCCAGCACCACTTATTGAAGAGGCTGTCTTTTCCCCACTGTATATTCTTGCCTCCTTTATCAAAGATAAGGTGACCATATGTGTGTGGGTTTATCTCTGGGCTTTCTATCCTGTTCCATTGATCTATATTTCTGTTTTTGTGCCTGTACCATACTGTCTTGATTACTGTAGCTTTGTAGTATACGCTGAAGTCAGGGAGCCTGATTCCTCCAGCTCCGTTTTTCTTTCTCAAGATTGCTTTGGCTATTCGGGGTCTTTTGTGTTTCCATACAAATTGTAAAATTTCTTGTTCTAATTCTGTGAAGAAGACCATTGGTAGTTTGATAGGGATTGCATTGAACCTGTAGATTGCTTTGGGTCACATTACAGGTTGAAAATGCAACCTATAATTGCAATTTCACAATATTGATTCTTCCAATCCAGCAGCATGGTATATCTCTCCATCTCTTTATGTTATCTTTGAGTTCTTTCATCAGTGTTTTATAGTTTTCTGAGTACAGGTCTTTTGCCTCCTTAGGTAGGTTTATTCCTAGGTATTTTATTCTTTTCATTGCATGGTAAATGGGACTGTTTCCTTAATTTCTCTTTCCGATCTTTGTTAGTGTATAGGAATGCAAGAGATTTCTGTGCATTAATTTTATATCCTGCAACCTTACCAAATTCATTGATTAGTTCTAGTAGTTTTCTGGTGGCATCTTTAGGATTTTTCTATGTATAGTATCATGTCATCGGCAAACAGGGACAGTTTTACTTCTTCTTTTCCAATTTGTATTTCTTTTTATTCTCTGACTACTGTGGCTAGGACTTCCAATACTACGTTGAATAATAGTGGTGAGAGTGGACATCCTTGTCTTGCTCCCGATTTTAGAGGAAATGCTTTCAGTTTTTCACCATTGAGAATGATGTTTGTTGTGGGTTTGTTGTATGTGGCTTTTGTTATGTTGAGGTAGGTTCCCTCTATGCCCACTTTCTGGAGAGTTTTTATCATAAATGGGTGTTTTTGAATTTTGTCAAAACTTTTTTCTGCATCTGTTGAGATGATCCTTTGGTTTTTATTCTTTAATTTGTTAATATGGTGTATCACGTTGATTGTTTTGTGTATATTGAAGAATCCTTGCATCCCTGGGATAAATCCCACTTGATCATGGTGTATGGTCCTTTTAATACAAACCCCAAACTCTTTAGAGCTGAGTGAAAAGGGAAATGTATCAAGTCAGCTTCCTCATTCATATTTAGGAAACTTGAGCCCAGGAAAGAGAAACTGGCCCAAAGTCATGCATTCAGGTGGACATGTGACCAGGGCTGGAAGCCATGTCTCTGGGTTTTCATACCTAGACTCTTTCCCCACACATCTTAAGTGGGGGCGATATGGGCGGTGGGTTCCTCCTTTCTACTGAAAGCTGAATGTTGGATATAGCTTCCATCAGCTTGAAAAATAGAGCCAGGATGGTTGCAGGACCCAACCAGGAGACTCTGTGGCATGTAGTCATTGAAGCACAAGGCTTTTAACAAAGACCTCCACAGTTGTGTCTCCGGAAGTGTCACCAATACCTATTGTGGGTTTGACTATATGACATGCAATCTTACCCTGGTTTCTTCTTTGTAAAACAATACAGAGATCCTACTGTTCTTACAGAGATGTTGGAAGATCAAATTAATGATTAGTTATGAGCACACAGAATTTCATGGAGATTACTTTTCAATTTCACATTATTATTTTCAACAAAACTGTTGTTATAATTACATGTCCAATGAGTAAGACTAAATATGGAAGGATTTTTTTTTAACTTAAAAGATGACAAATGCAATCTGAATAAAACAATTTAATACAGTAAAAGCTCATAAAGCATCCCACAATTATGCTTGACATGCACAAATCTCCAATACCAGATGTCCTATGTGACAAATTTCTGACAGGCTTCCAATCCTCCACATCATGGCTAACAAGTACAGGCTGTTGGCTCCCTCCCCAAGCAACTATGAAGACGCCAAAGGAGAAAAAGGAAGCTTGCATATTTAAGAAAGGTGGTCAAAAACTAAGCAAAATGTGTGTGAAGTTTCTGGGGAGACAGAAGAGTGATGGTTAAGTTTGGGCTGTGGCCTAAAGTGGAGCAGGCCATGGTTCCATTGGGAGACAGCTGCTATACCACTATGAATCCCAATATGGCCCCAGCATATTACCTTCCGGCTTGCTTTAATCCAGGGTAGGAACACAGCTGTTTACATCTCCCCAACCACCTTATGCCTATTATCACAGAGGGGGATACCCTGGAAGGGAGCCCTGGGAACTTCTCTGGAAAGGTTATAAAAAATGACTGAGCATAAATATCAGCACCAGAGTTTCCACATCACCAAGAGGAACAGTCTAGGATCTAAGGTTTGCTCCTCCACCCTGATGGTACTACTAGCCAAGACAGCTGGTGGTCCCTAGGATATAAAAAGTAAGCTCACAGAGAAAAGTGAGGTATTTGAAGACAACATGGGCTATTTTTAAAAAAGACAACAAATGGAACAACCAACAGCAGAAGATAGAATATATACCAAAAGGAAGACAGCTAGGTCTTTAATCTGCTTGGAGTTTATTTTCTTAAAATATAATAATGAGCTAATTCTCAAAACCTGACTAATGGTCTATTTGTTATATCCCTGATTGGTGATCCTGTCTCTGTCATATATATATATATGGATTAAAAAAGCAGATTGTAAAAGGCAATACTATTAACACAGGAAATGTAGAATATATGGTTACCTCAGATTGGACAGATATTTACCTTATAGTGGGAAAGGCTTTATTAAACAAAATTCAAAATATATAAATCATGAGACAAAAAAACTAAACAGAAAAAGATTCCTGTACTTCAAATGCCACTCTGTGTGAAGGCAATAATAAGAGAAACCTGGAAGATATTAATAAGGAATTACTACCTGGATATATGAAGGATTTCTGTAAATAATCTAGAAAAGATAAGAAGCCAATACAATATAGATAAAGGATAAGAATAGGCAACTCAGAGGGGATGTGAAAGGCTAATAATAGATGTTCAGACTCGGTAATCATTATTATAACCATCTGATAGGCAAAATTAGAAAGTAGGCAAAACTAATGTTGGAAATAGAAATAGTTATGCACTGCCTTTCTGGAGAGAATCTGGTAAAACTTAGTGAAATTAAACATACACATAGACCATGATTCCCAATCATCGCATCCCTGAGCAGATAGCCCAGAGAAGCCCTCTCACAGGTCCATAAAAAGACATTTGTGAGGATGTCCACATCCACGTTACTTTGACAGCAGGAAGTTGGAGCCAACCTAGATGCCCATACCTAGAGAATAGAAACATGAAATGTGCTACAAGCCTACTATGAAACTCTCCGCAGCAGTCAGAAATCATCAGCCAGTTTTGCATAGAATAACATAAGGCTATAAAGAGAGAGAAAGATTTAATCACTCTCTGAATTGGGAGGACATCCATTATCTACACTAGTGAGAGTACCTATGCCAAGAAGGAGAATGGGATGGCAGTTTAAAAGGAAAATAACTAAAATTAAATGAAACAAAAGAGGCACCTTGCATGAATAATGACGGCATTAGGTATTCATTTCTGCATACATTCACTCATTCATCTGGTAAAATATATGCTGAGTGCCTACTTGTGCCTGGTAAGCACACTAGGATTCCCAAGGTGAGTTCTGCCCTCAGGCAACCTCCTATTGGTGGACTGAGGAATAGAACTGATGATTGTGAGTAAATCAACTCTGGATTTCTATGATTCTAAGGGAAATTGAGATGGCAAAGAAAATGATGAGAGTGATGGTGAGACATGAGGATGATGATGCCAACATTACATCTGAAGAGACAGAGCTTAAGGTTAATAACTCCCAAACCTCACTAGCATATATATTTAAAGGAAATTAATTTAGGCAAACTGGATTCTGGAGCTTGGTGAATTTCCTCTGGAAGGCATAACACAGAAACTCCCTGTGGGAGGACGTCAAGTTATCTGGTGCTCGGCAACATTTCTCACACCCTGCATGTCCCCTAGATGCACAGAGCAATCATATGACACATGCAGAAAAGAAACAAAATACCACCTGATTACTCCAATTTTCCTAGTGTTATCACTCATTGTTTTTCCCCTGGAGCCTAAATTCAGCCCAGCCTCCACTGCTGTACTGGATTCTGTTTCCTGTGAGTGGATCTGCCTCTAATACAGGTGGCCAAAGGCAAAAGATGGATTCCTTCTGAAAAAAAGAGAGTGCTGGTCAGTGCAAAATGACCAAACCCTTGCTACTCTGGGTCCCTCCTTGAAACCTACTCAGAAGAAATGAGTTTTGATGGACTCTTCCCACACAATCTACATTTTCAGGACAAAGCAGCTTTGCTGCCTCAGAAAGTGGCACAGGACTGTGGTGCATGTATGTGCTTACAGGCAGTTGAGGTGGTGGGTGAGGAGGATAAAGAGGAAATTAGAATACCCTCCAGAGACAGCACCCAACCTCAGGTTTGGGGCTAACATATCTCATCCTTAAAGATCCTTTTCAGAAATTCAAATGTCTCAGGAAAAGGGCTCATTTCCTTTAAGACTGTGCCGCTTGCTATTTCTTAAACGCTAACCATTCTGGATCCTCATTCATCTCATGCCCCTTCCTTCCTTCCTCCTCCCCACACATTTTTCTGCTTCATCTGGATCAGAGAAACAGTCAAATACCCTCAGGCTATGGATATGGCTGAGGCTGGAGGTAGGCAGGAATTTCCAGAACAAAACATGGACACTTTCTCAGGGTCGGTACACAGGCACTTAAAAACCTTCAGACACAAGGTTTTTGAAACATCGCAATACCCTCCAGTGTTGGCAAAGGTACAGGAGGTTAACCCTGTCACAGCACTTGGCAATGCATTTCAAGGACTTTCTATTTGTCCACTACCTCTGTCCAGAATTGCTCTTATGGGAATTTATACATAGGGAATTATCAGAAATATGGGCAAAGATTGACGTTTAGGAATATTTAATGCAACATTTTGTTTGTGACCCACATTGGAAGCCTTCCTGTCTTCTGAAAATTAAATAAAATTATCCTAAGACTCTATCTCATATGCTATGGAAACTGCAATGTCTTCCTCAAGATTTCTGATAATTCTCAGGGCTTAAGCTTTAAATTCCTGTAACGAGTGAACTCTAAATCTTCCCAATATTAATCTAAATTCAGAGCTGTATGCCAACTGAGGCTGGGGATTCAGTCCCTTTTCTTGACTTTCTTTCCAAAACACGTGGAATTTCTACGAGTTTCAGTATTTAGAGAGGAATCAAGAAAATAGAGATAATACAGGCACAGAAATACAAACACTGTGTTTGAAAATTAAAATTTTTTAAATTCTCAAAATATTCCTTCAGCCTCCCAGACTTTTGATTCAAAAGTCCATCCCATGTAATGTTGCTCAGATCAATGTCCTTTTTGTTTTAATCATTTAACTCTCTTACTTCTCTATTTGCCCCAACCCCAAATTTTATCTAATACCATAAACAGAGCAATGTAATCTGTTTTGCCACCTTCAGATAGATCATGTTCTCACGGCCACACCAAAAAGGCTATTGAGATATTTTCCTAAAGATAGTCAGTTATGAAGAATTTCTTTCCTAGTAAGGACATGCAGAGAGTAAGCACCCCTCTCTGTCAGCTGACATCATCATGCTTTCATGTGATGCCTGAAACTGTGGCAGTCATTTGGTAACCATGGGGAGAAAATACAAGGGTCACGAATGGAAGAGTAGAAAGGGCCTGGGACCCTAATAACATTACTGAGCTGCAAAGTTAGCCCTGACAGGAATTACCACCATAATTCTTCTTGCAAGAAATAATAAACATTCCTTTCTTTTTATCATTATTTAAAACATTTTTAGACAAGTGTATCAACTCAATTCTGACACTATTTACCCAGAGATAGTGTCAGATCCCACAGCCTAAGGGCTCAGTACCACAAGACTGTTCCTACCCCATGCCACCCCCCACTTCAGACACCAGTTGCAAGCCCTGGCTATCACCTGTGCTTCTGACCAAACTTCCTGTCCTTGGGTTCAATTAATTTGCTAGAATAGCTCGAAGAACTTAGAGAAACACTTCAACCTGGAAGCTCTCCAAAACCCCTACTATTGGGATTTTATGGAGGCTTACCCACATAGGCATGATCAATTATTAACTCCGTTTCCAGACCTTCTACTCTCTCTGGAGAAGTTGAGAGTGGGGCTACAGCTAAAAACCTGGGACAGAGATTTATAATCTCTGTAGAGATTATAAATTAATAATAGAATAGAATAGAATATTATTAATATAAATTAATAATATAATATAAATTTATAATATAAAATAAAAAATATTTCCTATTATCTCACAACAAGTATAATTTTACTTGCAGCCAAAGGCATATTTGATATATAGTACATCAAACTCTTAGCATCTCTCTGCCTCAGTTTTCCCATCTTTACTATTGATATAACAATAGTAATTTATTATATTGGGTTCTTATAGAGATATAATAATCTAATGCCTACATACAGCAAATAACCTATATACATTATATATTATATAACTCTCTCTCCATATATATATATATATATACATACACACACACACGCACACACATATATTCATTCATTCCCTAAATAATGATTAAGTGTCTAGTAAGAGAGATTCTGAAATGAAAAATACAGGATTAAGTTTCTCTCTTTCTAGCAGCCTTTAATAATCTGGCCTTTTCAGCTTTAGTTTTTGTCAAATCCCACCAAAAAGCCTTTGCTCTGGATCCACTGTATTCACATGTTATTTGCCTAGGAGGCTATGCTCCTTCTTGACTCTGTGTATTTGCTATTTCTTCTGCCCTACTGCTTCCTCCCACTCTTCAGGACCTAAAGAACTCATCTTTTCCTGACTTACCTACCTGCAGAATATACTGATCATTTTGTTTTCCTCTGTGACCCATAAAATGTGTGTGTGTGTGCTTCCATTGGCATGTTAGGCAAGAATCCAAAAAAGAAAATATTGAATCCTATTAATCAATGTTTCTCCCTGATGAGATTCTGATGAATATAGTCTCAAGGAACAGTAATCAAATGGGATATCCATTTGGCTACTGTTCCCAAAGTACCATTCTGCTATTAGCTCTAAGAGCATCCCAATGCTGAACCCTCCTAAAAATTGGGTTAGAAAAGTGGGTTTGGCTCAAGGCCTAAACAGGGCCTCCTAGCTCCTCCCTCCCACTGCTGCGAAGTCTAAACTTGGCCTCTTACCACCATCTTAGTGGCCACATAAAGAAAGGCAGACCAGAGCAAAGAGTAAAAGGGATGTTCAGGCACCAAAGAAGGTGCCCCCTCCGTTCGCCAGTTCTATCAAATGTTGCAGAATATAGAGAGAGGGGCATGAACTAACTCTTTCCTAAGGGCAAGCTCTATCTAGGTCTGTCTACCTCAGGGCCAGCAGGAAGTGCCAAAGAGCATAATTAGTGCCTTGAACAATGATTAGTCATATTAGCAAGCTTTCCTTCCTCGGCATATTTCTAATGAAAGGAACTGAGACTAAAGCTTCCTTTCCCAGTAGTGTGTGTATGACTAACTTCATATTTTTATGTAGTAAACTACATTACTACTCAACATTATTTATTGCCCTGCCCCATACCTCCCTGCTTTCCTGTTTGTGGCCCTGTGACTCCCTCTGGCCAATGAAGTATGCATTTCTAACCAGCTGACAACACTTGTGGTTAAAAGCTTCAAGAGCCAGCACTTGCTTCACCAAACTCTATTAACCCACTGCCAAGGTAACCAGGGATGTTCCAGAAACTAGCTGATCTATCATCCTGGCTCCTGGAGTGAGAAAGGGGATGACACAGAGCAGAGGCCCCAGCCAACCATCAGCAGGTAAGTGGGGTGTGTGAGCAATAAAACTTGTGATTTTGAAGTGACTGAGATGTTCCAGATGTTTGTCATAGCAGCAGAGCCTCGCCTAATCCTGATGATCCCAGGAGTTGCTCTAGGAATGGATCCATCACTATCTCATCAGTCTAATACAAAGCACAGCACATATGCATGCTCAGTGAATCTGCGAATAAACCAATGAATGTTTTTAATCAAAGCTATCATTTTCTGCACTGAGAAGCAATGTGGTTTAGCAAAAGAGATTAGACTTCGGAATCACAGAGACTCATTTAAATCCCATTTTGCCACTTACTAATTGTGAAACTTCAGGAAATTCAACTTTCTAAGTCTCCTTCTCCCCATTTAAGATAAATTTTGCTTGAAATGCCTTCCTTCAAAGGGCTCTTGTTAGTGTTAAATGAGAAAATATCTAGAAAGAACCTCATATGTTGTCAGGATTTGTAGACACTTAATACATTGTTTATTATTAATAATATTGGCCATGTTTTGTTTTATTCAAAAAAACACGTATTACTGGAGGTAAAGACAAGGAGCAACACAACATATTACAGATATTTCTGAAGTATAATCAATTGCACTGAATAACTGATTGGTTGAGCAGGATTGAGGAAAAAGAGCGAAGAAGTAAAATAGAGGATAATTACCGGATTTACAAAGGCTATGGCACTGCTATTTGATCCACATAGAGCAGACAGAACAGGTTATATGTGGCTTGACATGGTTGGCCAGGGGTATGGGATTATACATTCAATTTTACGTATCTTGGGGCCCAGGGGTTGTGGATCATCCACATAGAGTTTTTGAGTTGATATTGAATGTATAGGCCTGAAATTTAGGAAAGATCTATGTCTGTACCTATAAACGTTTATTGACTACATTAATGGTTAAATTCGGGTCAAAAGAGGTAAGTTAACACTCAGTGAGTTTTTGGTAAGCATATTTCATATTTCACGTGTACATTTTTTTTTGGCCAAGCCAGGTGGCATGTAGAAATCTTAGTTACCCGACCAAGGATCGAACCCTTGCCGCCTGCAGTGGAAGCATGGAGTCTTACCTGCTGGACCACCAGGGAAGTCCCCTTTCATATGTACATTTTTGCATAACCACCAATTGCCTATAGATAAAGGGATTAGCTTACTTTGACTCTGATTTGTACATGTCCTATTCTGACAAAAAAAAAAATTTTTTTAACTATTTTGAAACTTGAAATTTACATTAAAGGAGACCCATGTCTATTTAACCAAATACAAAGATAGTCACCAAAGATTAAACCATTTGGGAAGTATAAAAAGAGCTAGCCTCATTAAGCAAAATTTTCAGAAAGCTGGTCATTTGGCACCAATTTTTTTTTTTTAACATCTTCATGGAGTATAATTGCTTTACAATGTTGTTAGTTAATGCTGTATAACAGCTATACATATACATATATCCCCATATCGTCTCCCTCTTTCATCTCCCTCCCACCCTCCCTATCCCACCCCTCTAGGTGGTCACAAAGCACCGAGCTGATCTCCCTGTGCTATGTGGCTGCTTCCCACTAGCTATCTATTTTATATTTGGTAGTGTATATATAACCATGCCACCCTTTCACTTCGTCCCAGCCTACTTTCCCCCTCCCTGTGTCCTCAAGTCCATTCTCTATGTCTGTGTCTTTATTCCTGTCCCGCCCCTTGGTTCTTCAGAACCTTTTTTTTTTTTAAGATTCCATATATATGTGTTAGCATATGGTATTTGTTTTTCTCTTTCTGACTTATTTCACTCTGTATGACAGACTCTAGGTCCATCCACCTCACTACAAATAGCTCAGTTTCATCTACTTTTATGGCTGAGTAATATTCCATTGTATATATGTGCCACATCTTCTTTATCCATTCATCTGTCGATGGACACTTAGGTTGCTTCCATGTCCTGGCTATTGTAAATAGAGCTGCAATGAACATTGTGGTACATGACCCTTTTTGAATTATGGTTTTCTCAGGGTATAGTCTCAGTAGTGGGATTGCTGGGTCATATGGTAGGTCTATTTTTAGTTTTTTAAGGAACCTCCATACTGTTCTCCATAGTGGCTGTATCAATTTACATTCCCACCAACAGTGCAGGAGGGTTCCCTTTTCATCACACCCTCTCCAGCATTTATTGTTTCTAGATTTTTTGATGATAGCCATTCTGACCAGTGTAAGGTGATATCTCATTATGGTTTTGATTTGTATTTCTCTAATGATTAGTGATGTTGAGCATCCTTTCATGTGTTTGTTGGCAATCTGTATATCTTCTTTGGAGAAATGTCTATTTAGGTCTTCTGCCCATTTTTGGATTGGGTTGTTTGTTTTTTTGATATTGAGCTGCATGAGCTGTTTGTATATTTTGGAGATTAATCCTTTGTCAGTTGCTTCGTTTGCAAATATTTTCTCCCTTTCTGAGGGTTCTCTTTTTGCCTTGTTTATGGTTTCCTTTGCTGTGCAAAGCCTTTAAGTTTCATTAGTTCCCATTTGTTTATTTTTGTTTTTATTTCCCTTACTCTAGGAGGTGAGTCAAAAAGGATCTTGCTGTAGCACCAATTTTTGTCTCATAAGTTTTAGTCATTAGTCTCTTAATTAGTATTAGTTATTAACCACAGCTGGAGATGGTAGTTTGAAGAAGATGGAGTGACTTTTCCCAAGTCATTAATTCAACAACTAGTTTTTTTTAAAGCATAAACTCTGAGAAAGGTACTGCCCTGGACATATTGTGGGATGATAAATTAGAATCAGATGTGATTCTCACCTTCAAGGAGATCACAGCTTCAGATGAGGCAATGGTAAGAAGGACTAAGGGAGAGATCCAGGTGAGGTGCCACGGATGGTGGAGCGGGGAGTGATTACTTCCAACTGAGGAGGTCAAGTGGGTTTGTGTGGAGCCTGTGATTTTTCAGCTACTTCTTCAAAATTAAGCATAATCTATATATGTGGGGTAAATGGTGTAAGGAGGGCATTCTAAAGAGGAGAATCTCAAGAGCAAAGGTATAGAGGTGGGAAGGAGTTGTGTACTTATGCAGAAGAGTAAAAACTCAATTCGATTATAACTGAATATTTATCAAGCGGTGAGCAATGGGACAGAAAATGTAGATTAGGGCCAGGCCACGAGGGATTTTGAATACCGGGCTACGGAATGTGATCTTTATTCTGTAACAGATCCTAGGACTCCACTGAAAGAACTTAAGCAGAAGAGAGATTGACTCTTATAGGGAATTCCGAAAGAATGATATTTGGGAGCTTTCCTGGGGATAGATTTTCTCATTATAAAGTCAGGGAAATAATATTTACTGCACCGAGGATGGTTTTAAATGAGATAACCTATATAATGCCTTGGCAGGTAATAGGTTCCCTTCCCATCCTCTTCCCTGAAAGTGACCTGATAATATCCACCTGCTCCTCATTAAGACCCCAAAGGCAGCAGTGCAACAACACGGAGGTATTAACAAGGGCAGGTGCTATAAAGGCAGCTGGAGACCCACAAGCAGGGATTTAGCAGATAAAGTAAAGGCAAGCAATAAAAAGAGAAAGGGGGAAGAAATGTTTGCCAAGCGCTGTTGAAAAGAAATAAATTGGAAACCTGTTATGCATGTATCTGGGACACTGTTGTTAACTCAGGAAGGGAGGGAGGGCTTACAGAGGGAGGTCCAGTGGGTCCTAAAGCACCCAGGAAACCGGACCCTCAGGCTGCGCGCGTGTGTGTGTGTGTGTGTGTGTGTGTGTGTGTACACTGCAGCCCATCCCAGCTGTATGGGCTGGCAGAAGGGAGCTGGAGCTAATCACCAGAATTGTTTCAGTTAGGAAAATCACTCTCATCAAGTCACAAGTGTGACACCACAGTAGTGTCTGCAGGCAAACTGACACATGCAAAGTTCCAACAGGAAAATCTGCAGGGGAGGGAATGGCAGCCCTCAAGGAACCACTAGCGACTAAATATACAGAGTGGAAACAGCTGAAGATGGGCCTCACTGCTGCCGGGGTTAAGTTCTTACCTGTACAGAAAGCCAAGGTAACCTCAGGGTGTGATCCAACTACATATCTGGCCAGCCACTGAAGTATCAAGAAGTCATCAGTGCCCTTGAAACAAAGCGTCCACTGTTCAAGAATTGGACGGGAGGGACTGCACTTGATGCTTGCTCTCCAAGGAGGCCAGAGTCTAGACAGAGGGAAACAATATGCCCTCTCTGAACTATGAAGACCTCTAGGCCTCCATGAAATATGCGGACACTAAGGGACGGAGATGCTCAGAGGGGCTGTACGAAACCATTCTGCTATAATCAGGAAGTTTCCTGGAAGAGGGGCACATGAGCTGAAGCTTGAAGAATAACAAGGAAACACGAGAGAAGTTAGCTAGGGTTGACAACACAGGGTGAACAACAGGGTGGGTGATGACAAAACTAACCCAAGACAAGACTCTGTTCCTTCTGCTTAGTGTTTTCATAGGTACACAGCTGCAACTTTCAGAACATCTACAGACAAGTTTTAAAAAACCATGAATCACTGCCTTTCCTCCTAACGTATCTCCTCCAGAGCAAATACTGACATGAACCCTGCCTGACTCTGGGAAGAGTTTACAGCTTAGGTTGTATCCTAAGCAGCCACCAATCATCCCAGCTCCACACCAGAGATCCTGGGTAAAGAACTGTTAGTACTTCTCTCCTACAGAGTCTTGTAAGAGGATGCAGGCTCCATAGGGCAAGAACGTTAGTGAATCAATGAATGAATGAGTGAACAGGATATGTAAACCTTCCAAAAGAACTTAAATGGGGGGCTCCGTACATATCCTAGAAAGAGGGATTGGCAGACTGTTTACACATATATATATCTGTTGAATTACTGAATTAAATAATGCAAGAATCAATGAGTAAATGAATGAATGGATATGCTACTTTTAAAACTACCAGAGTTTTGATCCCTGAGAGAAGTCTTCCTGAAGGTGTGCACTGGGCAAGTTTTAACAGCACTGCTCACCATGGTAGCAGAGCTGAAGTTTCCAGTTCTGCTCTCAGGGTCCTACAGGACACCTAACCCCATTCATAGCCCACCCCGACCGCCCGTGCACATGCAGCCCACCTTGCAATGTCATAAGTTCCTGCAACCGCAAAAGCTAGTGAGTTAGCTAGTGAGCCCTTAAGGATGTCAAATCAGTGCGTGTTTTAGATGAGAAAAATGATACTGATCCAGACAGCTTGAGTTGCAATAATTTTGGGGTTCTGTGATTTGGAGGGTGTGTTTCCTTCCTTAGATTAGAAGACTGGCGCCAGGACAGGGAACAGGCACAGTGTTATTACCCCTACCGTCACCAGCAAAGCCCATGAACAATTCCCAGGAAATCAAAATAGAATCTGGGTAATAAGATAAAGTCTAACCTTTTTTTTTCCTTTGCGCTGAGTGTAGTTTCACTTGCTCATAGGGTGCCGAGTTCAGAGGCCTTGCACCTTGCACTCTTCAGACCAGAGTTTCCCGTGCTAGGTGGCTGTTCCCGGCCCTTCGGCTCAGCGCACAGCGTGCGTCAGCACTGCTCAAGACACCTCAATTCAACATGGCGGGGGCAGGCCCTGTGCAGAGACGGGGCACCCAACTCGCGAGAGCTGCGCCAGCCCCGCGAGAGCTGCGCCAGCCCCGCGAGAGCTGCACCAGCCCCGCGAGAGCTGCGCCAGCCCCGCGAGAACTCCGCCAGCCCCGCGAGAACTCCGCCCCTTCCTCCCCAGACGAGAACCCTGTAAAGCAGCCCCGCCCACCGAGAGAGAACGTGTACTCTAGAGCCGGAGCTCGCGCTACTCTATTCTTTAATCGAAGAATAAAACTTTAATTTGCTTCTGCACTAAACTCCATCTCATTCTATTGGCCTGAACAGCACCAGGCAGAAGGACCCTTGTTGGGAACTCGAAAGGGTCAGTAACACTACTACCCCTTGGCTTAGATCATTTGTGATCTCCTTTCCAGGGGGACCCAACATGCTTTACTTACCCTAGTAGGTCACTAAGTCCTCTGTGGCAATACTTGGAATTAAGGGGTCAAGGCCCCCAGTCCATGCTTGTTCTGTGCACCTCATACTTGACAGATTTCAGCGATGTGCTTTCCTTCCTGGTTGGATACAAAGCTCTTGGAGGGTTGTGAACGTCTATGACATTTTCTTTATAAACCTTCATGTCCTAAGAACACACAGGTGGCTCCCAAAAGACGCAGTTTGTAGACAGAGGCTCCTACCGGAGCTTCAACTCTGAGACCCTGGGTAGATGATGACCATTTGCTCATCACCAAAATGTTGATGGATTTCTCTACAGTGACCCTGCCCAAATTCCCAGGGAATGACTTTCAACTCAAGCAAACAGCCCACCAGCCACTTGGACAAGCTCAAGCTTTTTGTGGCAATTCGTTTATTTAAGCTACATAAAGTACTAGCTTTGATTTGGCTCCCATGTCGTAGGTAGTTATCCTTCTTCATTCATAAGCCAGCATTTAAAATGCAGAGGACTCACACTGCCTTTAGTGTCCTTAAGTTCCTGGCTTATGTAAGAGTTTTGTTTAGGTCAAAACTCTCAAGCCTCAGTCTTTGTCTTTCAAATATGGGCAGACTCTTTTCCTGTGGAAACTTGTATGCTCTCTGAGGAATTAGCACAGCTCCATGCTAGGCGCAAAAAACAAAACAAAACAACAAAAAAGAAAACAAAAACATCATGAGTTCATCCCAGCAGAGAAAGATGGTCCCACGAGATGTTCTTCTGAGCCTTGGCGACAGGCAGAGCAGGCAGCAAGCAGAGTACCAACTGCTATTAAAGTGGATGATGGGACATGATGGTCATGACCAGAAGGTAATTCGGGTGAGGCAGTGGGTACCCGGAGGGCTGGGAGGTGGGCTGGCTGCCTGCAATTCTTAGGCATAATTTCCTCTACCTTCATGCTGTCACTCTCAGCCCTTTATATAGCACCAATGTCATGCCACATCAGCTGCACCTGTGCCTGTGTGATGACTTTCAGACTCAGATAAATACCATCAGCGGACGTCAGGATGATGGGCACAGTGGAACACTCTGGTGATTGATCTGTTTGTTTCCACCCTGGGGCTGTGGGTCTATTAAATAAACACTGGTATTTTGAAGGAAAAGCAGGAGAAAAGACGCTTGATAGTGGCCTTTAAATTTCTTGTTTGGTTTGGATGTTGTTGTTTGCTCTTTGGATCTTTTTCTTTTTTTTTTTTTTTTTGGTGGGAATGATTTTTTTCAGGTAAATAGATCTGGACACAAGCAGCAGGACTTCATTTGCCAGTTCCAATTCCTCACTGAATGTACTCCACAGCTGGCAAGGTGTCAGTGATTAGCTGATTTCCCTGCTCTGCTGTGAAATTCTGCCCTGTTGTGAAATTCTGCCCTGTGGCCAGATTAGACATGAGAAATAGAGGGGCTACGTGATCTTCCCCAGAGGCCTCACTCCATGAATACTCCCAAGGCCGGCCCTCTCACCTCAGGCTGGTAGATAGAATCTGGGATAGAACAGACTCTTTTTCTCATTTTGCACAAAGCAAGTTAGGGTGTAAGTGTAATATTCTGCCTAGCTGCTGCATAATTCATTGCATTTTGGATTATTTAATTTTAAGGAGAAATTATTCATAAGAAAAATATTTATAATTGGAATTATTAAGAAATTCTAGCTCATGAAAAGCTACCCTCCTCCACACTTTGAAATTGGTTTTGTTTTCCAGTTTTTTTAATCCTGGAAAAAAAATTATTCAAAATTTGAGTGTTCCTTTTCTTTTCACCCAAGAGAGTTCCTTACTTAGTATGTTACCATTTCTTTACCTGTAAAATTCAGATGATATCACTGAGAATTTCATAAGTGGAATGATGTAAAGCTGTTTTGAGTCACTTTCTTCCTTGTACCCTCCTGAGAGGGTACCCAGCATTAGAGAATCATGATATCAGTATTAGGTACGTAGGAACTTGGAATACCGAAAGTTAACTCTGTCTGCATCATCCCTGCCAGGCCCTGAACTGAATGATCCTGGGAACAACGTGAAAGGAACCTGCATGTCCTTGTAGCAACAGGTGGATTCTAAGAGGTAAGGTGATGACTCCCAGCCTCTGCTCATTAATTCTCCCATATCAAGCTGGAATTAAAAAATAAGATGGAACATAAGACAGTCACATTGTGAGAAAACTCCCTCCAGTTTTCTAATTTTTGTTGAGAAATATGTGAAGAAGGGCAACTGACAACATGATACCCTCCTATACTACTTCTCTACAGTTGTGCTACTCAAAGTGTGGTCTGTGGACCAGGGCTAGAGTATGAACTATTTGTCAGTGATCTGCAATGAGATGAACAGAGACATGAAAAGCAAATATGTCAATACTTGGATAGCAATTTGACATTCCACAACATCCAGCCAGAAATCTGTGGATTCATCTTTTTTGAACAGCATACAGACTAGTCTGGGTGTTGTCAGACTTAGTGGTAAATCACAGTGGCTCAAATTGTATTCAGTCGTGTGTAATAGGATATATCTACCTGTGACAGGTGAGAAATCAGAAATGCTAGATAGATGACCCACAGATAGGAAGAACAAACTTTGCTACAGACAGTGAGAGGCACAGTGTTACTGTAATCACTAAACTTGTAAACTACCCACTTATTGTCCATCCTGCTAGGTTGAATGTAAGCTCCATGAGGGAAGGAACTGTGCCTGCCTTCTTCAGTGCTCTATCACCAAAACCTAATACAATTCCTGGTTTGTTGAATGAATGAATGAACGAACGAATGAATGGGGAATGTTTAGGGTTCCGCCTCCCTCTCAGGTTTGGCAGCCATTAGATGTCAAGAGAAGGCAGTTACAGTACCTATGTCAAGTCCAGACAGGGATCACTCAAAGCTCTCACTGTCCTCACTTACCCAGTCTTTAATGTCAAGGCAGTGACACAGAAGACTCTGGAATACATCTTCAAATATGTAAGTCAAGCCTCTAGAGAAATAGGATTCCCTCTATAGAATTCATTTTATTACCACCTTTTCAGGATCACAGCTATTCCAAAAGCACAGTACGACTGATATTGCTTATTATAAGTACTTATTATTTGGAAGTAATCAGTGTCCCATAAACATGCCATGGTTCCTAATAAACTTTAGAGAGTAAACAAGGGTTGCTGACATTACTAAAAAACACAAAGAAGTCATGACCTTGTTCCCTCAGAGGACACATAGGAGAGACAGACCACACTCACCGTATCATAATATTTTGACTTAAAATATATTTTGTTGACAAGTAGTAGAAAGTGAAAGCATTAGGCTAGAATCCACAGTGGCTCCCACTTGAGGGTGGTACAGTCCTTCAGGGGGACTTGGAAAGGTATGGATGTCCCAGGTATCACTGCATAGCAATGCCCTCCAAATTAAAATGGCATAAAACAACCACCATTTTATTATGCTCACAATTTTGTGGGTCAAAAATTCAGAAGGGGTATAGTTGCCTCTACTCCACAGCAACCCAGGATCTCAGCTAGGAAGATTCAAATAGCTGAGAAGTTCTCAAATAACCGTAGGCCGGAATCATGTAGAGACTTCTTTATTCACATGTTTGGTACCTGGGCCAAGATGACTCAAAGGTGGGCTTAGCTGGGACTGTTGACCAGAGCAACTGTACATACCATAGCACCCTCAGGGAAGCCAACATTTTACATGCTGTCTCAAGCCTCCAGGATTAAGACTTCCTGCAAACAAGGGGGAAGTTACATGGCATTTTAGGACCAAAGCTCAGAAGTCACACAGTGTCACTTTTGCTGTACTGTATTAGCCAAATTGAGCACAGGCACACCCAGATTCAGGGAAAGGTAATATGGGCCTCACCTCTTGACAGGAGAGGTGTCAAACAATGAACAGCCATATTTTAAAACCTCTCCAGGGCAGAAAACTTCTGGAATTTTAGTAAACAACAGCCAGGGATGCCAAGGATCCTACAAAGCATGTGGCAGTTTTGCACCTCAAGGAACTCTCCTTCTGAAGATGCCAGGAGTACCCCTGTCTATAAACACCAGATCCTTGGATTCAGAGAACCAGATAGAAGTCATTTCACCCAAGAACATGACCATCCATTTTACAAAAAAGGAAATCAAAGTCTGGGGTTGATGGGCTGAAACTAGACTCCAGGTCTCTTTCTTCCAAGGTAGATGGTCCTAAGCACCTTTTTGGGACAACGCACTTTCTTCAAGTAAGTCTTTGTTAAAAATTCCTAGTATATAAAATGTAACAGTGGATGTTAAAACTGGTAGTAAAAGTGTGATGAGTAACAGGATATTTACATGGCCCCGAAGTATCTGCCCACACATTATTTACTAAATAAACAGAGAAGAGGAACCTTACAATGGAAAAACCTGGTGGATAGTACCTTTACCTGATGATCAAAGTGACAAATGGGCATCACTTGACTTCTGATATGAGGCACTGAGAAGGCACAGCACCACTTCTATGACATTCCTGCTCAAAATATACAACCTAAATCTACTCATGTTTGAGGAACATTCTACAAATAACTGGGCTATGTTTTTCCAAGAAGTAAAAAATCATAAAGACAGTCTCTTCACTCTCAAGTAATTCAGAAAAAGAGAATATATTAGTAGTCGCACACACAATAAGAGAATGAGAAAGTAAAATGGACACAACAGTTGGTAAATCCACAAAGGGGGTTTGCAAATGTTCCTGCACTACTCTTGCAACCTATCTGTAAGTTTTGTATAATTTTGAAATTATTTCAAAATAAGAGGTTACACAATCAGCAACAACAAAACATTTAATGGTGAATTTCTTGGTGATGTTCTCCCAGCTACTGCAATGAACTCCATTTCTTAACTTTCCAAGGAGTCATAGTTTAAACAAACCACAATGTCTTGAGCTCTGCTCTCATGCAGCTCTCTCTAGTCTTCAGGGAGTAGATCTAGGCTTTGGGGGGAGATGTCAACCAGAATATTTTAGGGCACAAACTGGCCCTGCATATAGATCTTTTAGTTAGGTTACAGGAAAGTTGGTATAACAAAGAGACCCAAAATCCAGAGGCTTAAATAAAAGACAAGTTCATTTCTGTCTCATCCAACAGTTCAGGAAGTTTGAGCAGCTCTGCCATCCTCAATCTGAAGCTTCCATCTCTGGGTCCAAGGGAGCAGCTTCAATTACCATCTCCTAGTCAGAGGGGAGGGGGAAAGAAAGAGAGAAATACACGTAGCTTCATTAGAAAACTCAGTCCAGAAGTTTACCTGTATCACTTCTATTATCACTTTCTTGGTCAAAATTTAATCACATGCCACAGCTAGACCATAAGGAGGCTGAGTAATCAACCTCTATCTCTGTAGATGTGTACATGTTCCCAGCTAAATCTCAGGGTGGGGGTAATGTTCTGTTCTTAAGAGGAAGAGAGTGAGAAGGGATCATGGTAGGTAATTTGATCCTCTGCCCAGAGAACAGACATTGGGGGGACTTCCATAGGACTAGCAGAGCATCTCAGTCATGTTTCCAACAGGGGTATGGGTTTTGGGAGGAGGTAGGAAATTCATGGAAGAAATTGGGCTCCCAAAATAGACACTGTCCTGTTTGGTGTCCATTTGAAAAAATTATTTAATTAGCTGTAAGATTTCCAGACCCGAGGTACTTTATTCTGGAGACAAAAACCAACATTTCCCCAGTCATGGGGAGTCAGAATTGCCATGTCAAATTATTTTCATTCTATGGACAAAATAAAATGTCTTTACACAAACAAAGCGGCCTTCATCCATGCCTACATTCACATCCACGTGCATATGCACACAGATTTGTACACTCACAGACATGGTACGTGAAGTTGCCCCAGGGTGCTCCCTGAATCCTCTCAGTGACTCCCCATTGATTGGGAGTGTGAGGTATATTTACACTGTCGACTCTCACTTACATTATGTGGTTACTAAATGGTTTCCATAAAATAACAGGCAAATTACCCAACATTGCTTTTTAAGGGATTATGTCTTTACTCATCAAATTTATGAGTGGCTAAATTGCTTTATGTACATCTGAAAAAATAACTTATCCCAGAACAGGCAAGCTAACACATCTGTATTCTAGTTGATTAAAGCTCTATTTCATTTTTGAGGCTTTTCCCTCAAAATAGCATTTCAAAATGTCTCTTCCTTCCTTTTCTCTCACATCTCTGTAGGATGCAGACACGTACACGGGCAGACTGCAATGGGCTCTGCTTTTTCTGCCCAGCTTCACTGTACCCCTAGGGAGGCAAAGAGGAAGTTAACAAGGGTACAGGAGGATACTGTCTGCTCTATTAGAAGTGCCAGTTTGCCATTTTAACCCAAGTCCTGAAGACGTGAGGACCACCAAGGAACGTAAGTTGTTTATCATCATCACGAAGCCTGAAGACAGGGACACTCATGCTCTAGGAAACCACAGATCCTGAAGCCCCCAGGGTGCCACAAAGAGGTTTTGAAAGTCCCCCTGGCTTCCCATGAACTACCCTGCTGACCCTGCCTGCTCCTCCCTGCTGGTGACTCAGCCAAATGCCCAGTGAGGCTCTCCTTGGCCCCCCATTACAGCCTCTTCAGCCTGCCCTTCCGCACTTGCCCAGTCACAGCCCCAGACCAAGAACTCTCAGAAAGGCTGCCAACCTTGGCTCATCTGTAGACCTCTCAATACCAAGAACAGGAGCATCCCTAGACTTAAATGCAGCTCCACTGTTTTAATACACCCACACCCACTCTGCTTTTCAATCCCCCATTCCCAACCAAGGATTGTCACTGAAAGCAATATTCACATCTAGAAGGTCTCACTATCTAAATGTAAGAGGTAGCAGAGCATGATGGTTGCAAGTGTGGCAGTGGAGTATGATTGCCTAGGTTTGTGTCTTGTCTCTGCTGCTTGCAAACTCTGACCTAGGCAAGGGACACCTCTCTGTGCCACAGTTTCCTTCTTGATCTGATTGATAATATTACCTACTTCACAGGACAAAGTTAAGTTAGTTAATACATGTAAATCACTTAGAAACATGCCTGACATAATGAAAGCTCAATAAACATTAGCTATCCCCATCATTAATATTGTTACTATTATTATAGAATCTGACAATTAGAAGATCATTAGTGACCTTGTCCAAAGTAATTTCGATAAACCAACGGGGATATATAAACCAGTGTGATGGGGACAGATGAGTGAATGGGGTGGTGAGAAAGTGGAAACGTGGGATTTGGTCAAGAGAAGGAGAATAGATATGAGATAGCAACTAAAGAAGGTCACAGGGTCAAAAAGGAACCAATTCGTTCTTTGACCATAAAATACCTTGGCAGAAAAATTGTTATAAACTTTGGTAATTCTGATAAATTGGTATGAATTAAAGTCAATCTATTTACAGCAATGAAAATATTAATCATAACTTAAGCAAAGTACTTCAAAGTTACCAAATAGTCTATGTATATCTCACTTTATTCTTAAGTCTGAGGTTACAGGGGAAACCCCTTGACCCCATGTTATACAAGAAAAATCAAGTCTCAGGTGAGATGCCTTGTCCCAAGCCACACATCCATCCTGGGCAACCTTCTCTCCCATCTCTAAATTCTTAATATTTCAGAAATGCTGATATATGTCACCCCTATTCTCATGAACCTCAGAGAATCTCTATTAATGAGACCAAGTATATTTTCTTAGTTCAAAATTAGAGAACTGCTACAATTTGCTGAGAGCCTGCTTACCCAAGCTCCTCACTCAGGACAAGTCCCATAACAGAATCTCCCGCATCATTCCCCTTGGTCAACCAGGGGTCACCAGAGCAAGTGTATGTGCTGACACTCTGACACCCGTCCAGAACTCTGAGCATCTTCCTCTTCTGCTTATCTCCTTCCTTACGACTGGGCCCCCAACACACACACACCCGAGCTGAGGGTGAAAGTCCCTTCTTTGACTCCAAAACATGGACCACCTGGGCGCTCACTCAGGATTTAATCACCACCACTGGTAAGTTATTTGTCTGCACATGTATCTTATCTTTATGTTGGATTTTGAGTTGGGGAAAGTTGCACTTCTTCACAGTCCTCTATCTTCCCATCACAACACGCCTTGTACCTGTCACGGGATGTTTTGCTCCCTCCTTCTGGTTCCTCTGGTGGTTTGTGCAAAGCCCCAGTGACTTAACATTGTGCGTTCTCTTTGGCGTTGCTTCTTCTTGCAACTCCCTGGGGTCTTACCATCTAAATGGAAGAGGTTCTGTGCTGATAGACAACACCGACCAAGATAAACTTGGCGGTGACTGGTGTTTGCAAGGTCACTCTGGGGACCAGTCCAGCTGAGCACAGCAGGGAATGCCGCCAGCTGCCCTGAGAGGCCCTCACATCTCTAAACAAGGCCTGACACTTGCTCACCCAGGACCTGGGCTTACCAATCATGGCACGTCACAGAGCACGTCATGCTCCTTGCTCTTTTTTCATCCACGAGAGAACTGCTGTTTCAAAGCTTTCCTCGGATAGTTACAACAAAATGTTTGAAATGCTTTAAAGAGGTTTGGCCCTTTATTTTACATTCCTCTAGTCACAAGCAGCAGCTTTAAAACTACTTTTAAACACAGTGGGGAGTAGGAAGGGGTTGTAAAATTTGGAGCTTACATTAAATAAATCCTATAAATGTAATTTCCTTTATTAGGAAAGCAGAAGATGTCACAGAAATAAGAAGGTAGATGTACTAGTTGCCTATGCTGCTATAACAAATTATGACAAACTCAATGGCTTAAAAAACACAACCCTATTATCTTACAGTTCTGGAGGTCAGAAGTCTGAGGCATGTCTCAGGACGCTAAAATCAAGGTGTTGGCAGGGCTACATTCCTTTATGGGGAGAATTTGTTTTTCTTGCCTTTCCCGGCTTCTAGAGGGTACTCACAGTCCTTCACTTGTGGCCCTTTCCATCTTCAGAGCCAACAACGGTAGGTTGAATCCTCCTGACACTGAACTATTCCGAGCTTCTCCAGGGTCACATCTCCCTCCAGCTCACTCTCTCCCACTTGTAAGGACCCTTCTTATTGCATTGGGCCTGCCAGGATAATCTCCCTATTTTAAGGTACGGTGATGAGCAACATTAATTTCATCTGCAACCTTAGTCTCCCTTTGCCATGTAAGCTAATTTATTCACAAATTCTAAGGATTAGGATATTGACATCTTAGGGGGAGGCACTACTCTACCCACCACAATAGATATCATTGGAGCTATGCTCAGCTCACAATTTAGTAATCCTGATTTAGTTCAATTTTATTGAACTCTGAAATTTGGAAGACAATTTCAGGGGAGTCTGAACCATCCCCACATCCTCCCAGCCTCCCACGTCCAAAATGGGTCTGCCGAGGTGCTAGCCACATCCAGGCTAATCAAGACTCAGGTCCCAGGGATACCAGCTAGAGCAGTGCCCTCTGTGATGCAGAAAGAGCTCTCATGACTAATCTTTGTAGAATTCATGGAAGTGCAAGCTCTCTGAACTGCTCTCCCTTAACCAACTATTTAATGAATCCTTTCTATGTCTTTGGTAAATCATACTGACTGATGGCACGGCATGCTGAAGGCTCTCTGCTAGTTGGCTAATTTCTGATATATATTAACACTGTCACTTCCACCAATTGAGTGGGATGCTCAGCCATGTCAGCTGTGATTGTACCCCAACCATTTATGCCTGTATATATGCTCTTGTAATGATGTAGTTTAATTAAATGTCACATAAGCCAATGGAAGACGAACATGAAAAGAGAGTTGTTTTTTTATGCACACCAAGTAGAATGCCTTGGAAAGACTTGATATAGATGAGTCATTTCAAAAAAAGGAAGAGGCAGGCAATTAGATGGTAAAACAACTGTAAGAGAGAGGAAATGCAATCATAAAAATCTCCAAGGATTTTGCCGAAAAGCAGACGTGGAGCCAATAGTGGGAAATTAGCTACAGTTAAGAAACGGCAGAACTGGAACACAGTGGAAACAAGGTGGGGGAAATCCTTGATGATTAAACAAGCAGTGTAAGTGATCCTAACCTTGCTTGTGCTGGCTGAAGAATGGGTGGGTTAGGTCTGACTGATGTGAACCTCCTGTGTAATCCACCCAAGGATGGATTTGAGAATGGTTTGAGAAGTGCTGTACAGATATGAGGATTATTTCTAAAAGGGCGAGCAGGACAGCTCTTTCTCCATCACAATAGTTGCTGTTTCCCCAAATCCCCCCTGCCTTCCTGCCCAGAACTAGCGGGAGTATTGGAACACCATTCTGTCTGAAAAATCTGTCAACCTGTGCGTGATCCCAGGCTGACAGATCAAGCCATTGAAATACTGCTTCTCTGAAAAACTATTTCCAGAAAATCCCAGCCCTTTGCTTGGTAACCTTACCCTTTTGGAGACAGTTATTAATTTGGGGAATATTGAAGAGCATTTGGTGACAGATCTGACCTCATCCTCCTTCTTGCTCATGAGCGCGTCTAAAGAAAAGGATAAATCCATTCTTTAGTCACTGTCTTAAAGCCTCCGTGGGCCTTGTACCCATACATGCAAAGAAGTCAGATCTGGGTTCTAATGAATTCAAGACAGTGGAAGAAGACAAACCAGGAATGCTGGCTACACATTTTCCCTACCTATCCTTTCTCTGTGGGTTTTTTACCAGTCAGAATGCAGAGTCTGCTGTCTGTGAGACTAGGATCTAGAGCTGCTCTAGAAGGAAGAGTTGGGCCATCGAATGAGCTAGAATCCTGGTACATTTGTGCAGATGCCATGCAAAACATGTGGAATCCAGGTCCCTAACCCTTGACCAGCCCTAGCCCTCAAGGAGCAAGGAAAATGTAATTGTGTGTAGATGGGTCAAGAAATAGGTATTTTAATATAATTTCACAACTAGAAAATAAAACAATAGACTTAAAACTAAAACAAGACGATTGACAGTTGAAAGGAAAAGGAAGTCGTGTAAGTGACAGGTATGTCTCATACACTAAGCAAATCAACAAACGGTATTTTAAGTTGGTAAATCATATCTGAATTACTATTAGAAGCATTAAAAATAGAACAGTTAAAAGAAGGTGTGGGACAGGGAAAGAATTTTTTTCTTTTCATTGTATACTCTCTTATACTGTTTGAATTTGTATGTAAATAGTAAAAGGTCTAGAAAAACATATGTTAAACTTTTAAAAATGTGTTCCTCTAAAGGAGTGGAAAGTGAGAAGAGAATCCATTTACTTTCCAACCTCACTTCTGTATTATTCTCAATGAACATGTGTCCCCATTGAAATTTGAAACTTGACAGTGAGTGATTATACATTTATAAAGTGGGATATTATGAAACTATTTAAAATATTGTTGTTGTGGAAGACTCATGGCATGGAAAATGTTCATAATATGTGGCCAAACTGTTAAGAAGAGCCTTAAATCCTGTTCCCATGTGGGCAAAATGAACTGATCACATTCAAACAAATTGTTGGCTTTGGAGCTTAAAATATGTTTTAAATTATATGTTTTGTCAGTTATAGAAATTGTAACAACTTGCTAGCACTAATCAAGTTAAAATAATAAAAGTATAAAAATTATAGAAAAATCCTCATGTTGTCTATTCCCTAGAGATAACATTCTAGTGTAGAGTCTTTGGAATTTTTTCCATGAATTTAGAAATTTTTACTCTGTCCATATATACATATAGATACATACACACATATGATTTCATTAAACAAAGTGGGATAACTCCTACTGTTCTACAAAAATAATACAAATGGTCCAAAAATATGTGTATCATTCTTGCACAAGGGCCTCATTAGTTTTTTTCTGTATCCTTTTAAGTTTATAATATGAACTGCTATAGTGAGGATAGTTTTTAAAATATTATCAAGGAGGATTAACCAAGATGGCGGAGTAGAAGGACGTGCTCTCACTCCCTCTTGCGAGAGCACCAGAATCACAACTGGCTGCTGGACAATCATTGATAGGAAGACCCTGGACTTCACCAAGGAGGATACCCCACGTCCAAGGACAGAGGAGAAGCCACAGTGAGACGGTAGGAGGGGCGCAATCAGAGTAAAATCAAATCCCATAACTGCTGGGTGGGTGGCTCACAGACTGGCGAACATTTATACCACGGAAGTCCACCCACTGGAGTGAAGGTTCTGAGCCCCACGTCAGGCTTCCCAACCTGGGGGTCCAGCTACGGGAGGAGGAATTCCTAGAGCATCAGACTTTGAAGCCTAGTGGGAATTGATTGCAGGACTTTGACAGGACTGGGGGAAACAGAGACCCCACTCTTGGAGGGCACACACAAAGTAATGTGTGCATCGGGACCCAGGGGAAGGAGCAGTGACCCTGGGGGAGACTGAACCAGACCTACCTGCTGGTGTTGGGGGGTCTCCTGCAGAGGCGAGTGGTGGCTCTGTTTCACCGTGGGGATAAGGACACTGGCAGCAGAGGTTCTGGGAAGTTCTCCTTGGCGTGAGCCCTCCCAGAGTCTGCCAATAACCCCACCAAAGAGCACTGGGTAGGCTCCAGTGTTGGGTTGCCTCAGGCAAAACAACCAACAGGGAGGGAACCCAGCCCCACCCATCAACAGTCAAGTGGATTAAGGTTTTACTGAGCTCTGACTGCCACAGCAACAGTCAGCTCTACCCACCACCAGAGCCTCCCATCAAGCCTCTTAGATAGCCTCAACCACCAGAGGGCAGACAACAGAAGCAAGAAAAACTACAATCCTGCAGCCTGTGGACCAAAAACCACAGTTACAGAAAGATAGAGAAGATGAAAAGGCAGAGGGCTATGTACCAGATGAAGGAACAAGAAAAAACCCCAGAAAAACAACTAAATGAAGTGGAGATAGGCAACCTTGCAGAAAAAGAATTCAGAATAATGATAGTGAAGATGATCCAGGACCTCGGAATAAGAATGGAGGCAAAGATTGAGAAGATGCAAGAAGTGATTAACAAAGACCTAGAAGAATTAAAGAACAAACAAACAGAGATGACCAATACAATAACTGAAATGAAAACTACACTAGAAGGAATCAATAGCAGAATAACTGAGGCAGAAGAACGGATAAGTGACCTGGAAGACAGAATGGTGGAATTCACTGCTACGGAACAGACTAAAGAAAAAAGAATGAAAAGAAATGAAGACAGCCTAAGAGACCTCTGGGACAACATTAAACGCAACAACATTCGCATTATAGGGGTCCCAGAAGGAGAAGAGAGAGAGAAAGGACCAGAGAAAATATTTGAAGAGATTATAGTCGAAAACTTCCCTAACATGCGAAAGGAAATAGCCACCCAAGTCCAGGAAGCGCAGAGAGTCCCATACAGAATAAACCCAAGGAGAAACACGCCGAGACGCATAGTAATCAAAGTGGCAAAAATTAAAGACAAAGAAAAATTATTGAAAGCAGCAAGGGAAAAACGACAAATAACATACAAGGGAACTCCCATAAGGTTAACAGCTGATTTCTCAGCAGAAACTCTGCAAGCCAGAAGGGAGTGGCATGATATACTTAAAGTGATGAAAGGGAAGAACCTACAACCAAGATTACTCTACCCGGCAAGGATCTCATTTAGATTTGATGGAGAAATCAAAAGCTTTACAGACAAGCAAAAGCTAAGAGAATTCAGCACCACCAAACCAGCTCTACAACAAATGCTAAAGGAACTTCTCTAAGTGGGAAACACAAGAGAAGAAAAGGACCTACAAAAACAAACCCAAAACAATTAACAAAATGGTCATAGGAACATACATATCGATAATTACCTTAAACGTGAATGGATTAAATGCCCCAACCAAAAGACATAGACTGGCTGAATGGATACAAAAACAAGACCCATATATATGCTGTCTACAAGAGACCCACTTTAGACCTAGGGACACATACAGACTGAAAGTGAGGGGATGGAAAAAGATATTCCATGCAAATGGAAATCAAAAGAAAGCTGGAGTAGCTATACTCATATCAGATAAAATAGACTTTAAAATAAAGAATGTTACAAGAGACAAGGAAGGACACTACATAATGATCCAGGGATCAATCCAAGAAGAAGATATAACAATTATAAATATATATGCACCCAACATAGGAGCACCTCAATACATAAGGCAACTGCTAACAGCCATAAAACAGGAAATTGACAGTAACACAATAATAGTGGGGGACTTTAACACTTCACTTACACCAATGGACAGATCATCCAAAATGAAAATAAATAAGGAAACAGAAGCTTTAAATGACACAATAGACCAGATAGATTTAATTGATATATATAGGACATTCCATCCAAAAACAGCAGATTACACGTTCTTCTCAAGTGCGCACGGAACATTCTCCAGGATAGGTCACATCTTGGGTCACAAATCAAGCCTCAGTAAATTTAAGAAAATTGAAATCATATCAAGCATCTTTTCTGACCACAAGGCTATGAGATTAGAAATGAATTACAGGGAAAAAAACGTAAAAAAGACAAACACATGGAGGCTAAACAATACGTTACTAAATAACCAAGAGATCACTGAAGAAATCAAAGAGGAAATAAAAAAATACCTAGAGACAAATGACAATGAAAACACGACGACCCAAAACCTATGGGATGCAGCAAAAGCGGTTCTAAGAGGGAAGTTTATAGCTATACAAGCCTACCTAAAGAAACAAGAAAAATCTCAAGTAAACAATCTAACCTTACACCTAAAGAAACTAGAGAAAGAAGAACAAACAAAACCCAAAGTTAGCAGAAGGAAAGAAATCATAAAGATCAGAGCAGAAATAAATGAAATAGAAACAAAGAAAACAATAGCAAAGATCAATAAAACTAAAAGTTGGTTCTTTGAGAAGATAAACAAAATTGATAAGCCATTAGCCAGACTCATCAAGAAAAAGAGGGAGAGGACTCAAATCAATAAAATCAGAAATGAAAAAGGAGAAGTTACAACAGACACCGCAGAAATACAAAGCATCCTAAGAGACTACTACAAGCAACTTTATGCCAATAAAATGGACAACCTGGAAGAAATGGACAAATTCTTAGAAAGGTATAACCTTCCAAGACTGAATCAGGAAGAAATAGAAAATATGAACAGACCAATCACAAGTAATGAAATTGAAACTGTGATTAAAAATCTTCCAACAAACAAAAGTCCAGGACCAGATGGCTTCACAGGTGAATTCTATCAAACATTTAGAGAAGAGCTAACACCCATCCTTCTCAAACTCTTCCAAAAAATTGCAGAGGAAGGAACACTCCCAAACTCATTCTATGAGGCCACCATCACCCTGATACCAAAACCAGACAAAGACACTACAAAAAAAGAAAATTACAGACCAATATCACTGATGAATATAGATGCAAAAATCCTCAACAAAATACTAGCAAACAGAATCCAACAACACATTAAAAGGATCATACACCACGATCAAGTGGGATTTATCCCAGGGATGCAAGGATTCTTCAATATACGCAAATCAATCAATGTGATACACCATATTAACAAACTGAAGAAGAAAAACCATATGATCATCTCAATAGATGCAGAAAAAGCTTTTGACAAAATTCAACACCCATTTCTGATAAAAACTCTCCAGAAAGTGGGCATAGAGGGAACCTACCTCAACATAATAAAGGCCATATATGACAAACCCACAGCAAACATCATTCTCAATGGTGAAAAACTGAAAGCATTTCCTCTAAGATCAGGAACGAGACAAGGATGTCCACTCTCACCACTATTATTCAACATAGTTCTGGAAGTCCTAGCCACGGCAATCAGAGAAGAAAAAGAAATAAAAGGAATACAAATTGGAAAAGAAGAAGTAAAACTGTCACTGTTTGCAGATGACATGATACTATACATAGAGAATCCTAAAACTGCCACCAGAAAACTGCTAGAGCTAATTAATGAATATGGTAAAGTTGCAGGATACAAAATTAATGCACAGAAATCTCTTGCATTCCTTTACACTAATGATGAAAAATCTGAAAGAGAAATTATGGAAGCACTCCCATTTACCATTGCAACAAAAAGAATAAAATACTTAGGAATAAACCTACCTAGGGAGACAAAAGACCTGTATGCAGAAAACTATAAGACACTGATGAAAGAAATTAAAGATGATACCAACCGATGGAGAGATATACCATGTTCTTGGATTGGAAGAATCAACACTGTGAAAATGACTAGACTACCCAAAGCAATCTACAGATTCAATGCAATCCCTATCAAATTACCAATGGCATTTTTTATGGAGCTAGAACAAATCATCTTAAAATTTGTATGGAGACACAAAAGACCCCGAATAGCCAAAGCAGTCTTGAGGCAAAAAAATGGAGCTGGAGGAATCAGACTCCCTGACTTCAGACTCTACTACAAAGCTACAGTAATCAAGACAATATGGTACTGGCACAAAAACAGAAACATAGATCAATGGAACAAGATAGAAAGCCCAGAGATTAACCCACGCACCTATGGTCAACTAATCTATGACAAAGGAGGCAAAGATATACAATGGAGAAAAGACAGTCTCTTCAATAAGTGGTGCTGGGAAAACTGGACAGCTACATGTAAAAGAATGAAATTAGAATACTCCCTAACACCATACACAAAAATAAACTCAAAATGGATTAGAGACCTAAATATAAGACTGGACACTATAAAACTCTTAGAGGAAAACATAGGAAGAACACTCTTTGACATAAATCACAGCAAGATCTTTTTTGATCCACCTCCTAGAGTAATGGAGATAAAAACAAAAATAAACAAGTGGGACCTAATGAAACTTCAAAGCTTTTGCACAGCAAAGGAAACCATAAACAAGACGAAAAGACAACCCTCAGAATGGGAGAAAATATTTGCAAATGAATCAACGGACAAAGGATTAATCTCCAAAATATATAAACAGCTCATTCAGCTGAATATCAAAGAAACAAACACCCCAATCCAAAAATGGGCAGAAGACCTAAATAGACATTTCTCCAAAGAAGACATACAGACGGCCACGAAGCACATGAAAAGATGCTCAACATCACTAATTATTAGAGAAATGCAAATCAAAACTACAATGAGGTATCACCTCACTCCTGTTAGAATGGGCATCATCAGAAAATCTACAAACAACAAATGCTGGAGAGGGTGTGGAGAAAAGGGAACCCTCTTGCACTGTTGGTGGGAATGTAAATTGATACAGCCACTATGGAGAACAATATGGAGGTTCCTTAAAAAACTAAAAATAGAATTACCATATGACCCAGCAATCCCACTACTGGGCATATACCCAGAGAAAACCGTAATTCAAAAAGACACATGCACCCGAATGTTCATTGCAGCACTATTTACAATAGCCAGGTCATGGAAGCAACCTAAATGCCCATCAGCAGATGAATGGATAAAGAAGATGTGGTACATATATACAATGGAATATTACTCAGCCATAAAAAGGAACGAAACTGAGTCATTTGTTGAGACGTGGATGGATCTAGAGACAGTCATACAGAGTGAAGTAAGTCAGAAAGAGAAAAACAAATATCGTATATTAATGCATGTATGTGGAACCTAGAAAAATGGTACAGATGAGCCAGTTTGCAGGGCAGAAGTTGAGACACAGAGGTAGAGAATGGACATATGGACACCAAGGGGGGAAAACTGCGGTGAGGTGGGGATGGTGGTGTGATGAATTGGGCGATTGGGATTGACATGTATACACTGATGTGTATAAAATTGATGCCTAATAAGAACCTGCAGTATAAAAAAACAAACAAAACAACTAATACTAAACTTTTATTGGGTTATTTGTATGGAAATATGTTAATATAAATGTTTCAGACATTACATGAAATTTCTAAAAATCTTATATTTGTATTTGTATGGAAATATGTATGGAAATATGTTAATATAAATGTTTCAGACATTACATGAAATTTCTAAAAATCTTATATGTTCTGGTATAATGTTATATGTAATAATCCTAGTTATTACTTTAAAATGTATATCTCAGAAATAACTAATTTTCTTGTCAACTGCATTATTATGAACTTTCATCAAATCTTTAACCGTGGTCATTTTTAAGTCTTTTGTCATTTACAGACAGTTCTGGGTGTACTCTGATGATTTTGCAAATATGTTCCTATAAAAGGGTTTCATCTTCAAAAAATTCATGGAAAAGACTCTGACAAGTACAGGTTTCTGGTAACTGACTGTACTGCTGAACTGAATGAATAAGCATTTTCAGAACTCTAATGAAAAACTGATGAACTCATAAAAGTGCTAACAAAAGATCAAGGTAAAAAAAAAAAAATTAATTACATGGGACTGAGTGAACTGATGAGGATGAGTATAATTTTTGTGACTTTCTGTCTGAATTAAAAAAAAAAAAATCCCACAAGGACTCAGAGGCAAAGAATATACAAATCAATTTTCACTGCAAAGTAAAGGAGCTGTTACAGTGGAGGATTACTGGACTGAATGTCAATATTATGACATAGTATGAGTGTGTTTCATGTTTGGTAATTGCAATCATTGTTGCTTTTGTTGTGGTCATCCATGTACAATGCTTGGTGTCAGTCTATTTATCTCTTGTAAAAATAAAATACAGTGTGTGTGTGTGTGTGTGTGTGTGTGAAAAAATAAATAAATAAATAAAATATTATCAAAATTATAGACTTTTGAATTTAAAATGAGTTCAAAGACAATTAGCTTAAAAAGCCCAAAAGGCTTTATTGAGTTAATGGTACATTTAAAAAATGAAATTAATTTTAAAGCATTGATATTCTTCTAAAAGAGTGATACATTTAAATTGTTTTTTAATTCAGTGTTTCAATTCAAGAAATTGAAATTAACTCAATTTAGCTTTTCTATAGTGTTTGCAAATAGGTCTTGGTATTCACATGGCCTACACACCACAACATGCTAACTCCTGGTAATTTGCTGTTCCCCAGAAAGCTGAATTCAGCAGTCTGCAGGCTTGCCTTGAACAGCATTGCTTGGAAAATGGGTGATGGGGAGCACCATTTAGTTCTTGAGACTCTTAGGCATCGTTGAATGTGATGGTTCTATCTATGCATGTACCCTTTAAAAGGATGGCATTGAAGTTTTAGGCTAACCTTTGTGCTAGGGAAATCTAGTCTGGGAAAAGCTTCATGCACCAGCTTTAATTATTGCCATCCCCTGGAAGGCTGCCACCTTGGCCTCTGTATCTGCTGTCTTTTTCTAATGTGCTGCCTCTTCAAACCATATTATGTGTCTGTAATCCCTGTAATGAAAGCAGATGGAAAGACTGCCTTCATTGAGAACTGGAGTGAGAAGGCACTTCCTCTGGGTCCAGCACCTGCTCTGGCACACTGACACATTATGGTCTTGTATGAGAAGAGGAAGAGCCACACCTCTAAATGAGGCCACAGAGTGGGAAACCCAGGCGTCTGACTGGGTAGTGTGATTCACAGAAGCATTTATTAAACCTCCCTTATGTGTAAGGTACTGAACTGGAAGCACATCCATCAGTGAATCAGATTTTTGTGTTCTAACCCTAGGGCCTTCTAGGTAATAATTAGATGAGCTTGGGTAAATGATCTAACCCTAATGTGACTCAGTTCCCTAAATGTAAAATGGGGACAATAAATAATACCTCTGTAAATTAGCTTTTAAGCACTATCTTGACCCAGTTTTGAGGAGCTGGCTAGAGGTCAGTCAGTTCCCCTTCTTGAGCAACCAAATAAGTCCACACTTCCAACTACCTCCCTTATCAAACTCTCATACTTCAGGTCTCTAATCATCCCAGGGCCAGATAACAGACAATTTTTGACAGCCCTTATGGCCCAAAGCCTACTAAAATTATCCAAATTAGCCAATCCTAAATCTGCTGGCCCTGCCTTGCTCTTTCTTTCCTGCAGAAACCCCAATAAAGGTGCTTGCCCACAGTGCTCCTCCCTTTGCTTCATTACCAACCCCAATGCTTCCCCGAGTGGCATGCTGTGTTCTCTCCAGAGAACTGTGGGTATAGCAAAACTGTATGTTTCTGTTTTCTTTCTCTTGATCTGTGTTTGGCCTCACCATACCTACCCAAGGTAAGATGGTTAAAACAACCTACTCTGCATAACTCACAGATTGGTTTGGAAACATATTAAGATAATGGATATGAAAGCCCTTTGAACAGTTGGAGGGATTATAGACATGTGATAGGGTCAGAAGCACCCTGTTCAGTATTGGAGAGAAGCACAATATGGTGACAGATACACATTGTGGTAGACATAATTAGTGGCCATCAATATCGAGTTCTCTCCTTACTGGGCACAATGAAGACTATCTCACCTAGATCTCTTACACCTGGATAGAGCCCAGCAACTATTTCTGGCCAAAGGCTGTGAAGGAAAATGACATGCTTCACTTACAAACTGAGACACGGAAAAACCCTGCAAGACATTCTAGCTCTATCTTCATTTAGCAGTGGATATGGAAACCGTGTATGGAGGTTGCAGAAACACAAGATCTAACAGCCTAGATCACTGACTCAATATATGCTTGGGAGCCCTTGAGGGTTAATATGACCTCTAGCAACTCTTACTTGAGTGAGAAATAAACTTAGACTATATTCCACCAGAACTGGAGGTATTTTATAGATATTTTAAAAATAATAAGAGAATACTAAGAACTGTCATATGGCTATATACTAGACAACTTAAATAAAATGGAAATTTTTTTGGAAAAACACAAATTACCAACAGCACAAGAAGAAATGGAAAATCTGAATAGCAATAGGTCTATTAAAACAATTGGAATTTTCATTTAAAAACTTCTAATAAAAAAGTAGAGGTGTCCTCACTGGTGAAGTCTATCAAACATTTAAGAAATAAATAGTATTTCTATGCCAAGACCTGTTCTAAACAGAAGATGTAAGAACATTTTCAACTTATTATCCTGATACCAAAACTAGACAAAGATATCATAAGAAAACTGAAGACCTTCTGAATATAGATGCAAAATTCCTTAACAAAATATTAGCATATCAAATATAGCAATACATAAAAAAATACATCATGATAAGGTGGGGCTTATTCGAGCATTGGCAGATTTGTATAGCATTCTAAAATCAATCAATATAGTTTATCATATTAAGAAAATAGGGAGAAAAACCATGTGATTCTATCAATAGATGTAGCAAAATTATTTAACAAATTTTAACACCTATTCTCATCTTTTAATGTGGTGGAGTTATCTATGAAAAACGTATAGCTAAGATAATATTCAATGGTAAAAACTAAACTATTTCCCATGAAAGACAAAAACAAGGTAAGAAGGTTTGCTCTCACCACTACTATTCAGCTTTGTACTAGAGTTCCAAGCTAGCTCAATAAGGCTAGAAAAGGAAAAAAAGGCATACAGATAGGGAAAGAAAGAATAAAAGTGTTTTTATTCATAGGTGTCATAATCATACACAGAAAAAATTATAAAAAAATCTAGAGAAAAACTTTGAGAACTAATAATAAGTTGAATAGAGTTTCAGGAAACAAGATACAAAAATAACTTGTATACTAAAACAACTGAAAATTGAATTTTAAAAGTACCATTTAGGATAGCATCAAAAAGTAAATACTTGGGAATAAATCTAACAAAATATGTTTAACTTTTGTTCCTTTAAAACTGCAAAACTTTGCTGAGAAAAATTAAAGAGGACTAAAATAAATGGGTAGAAATTACATGTTCATGGATTGAAAGACTCAAGTTGTTCTCCCCCAAATTGATCTATAGGTTCAACTCAATCCCAAACAAATTCTCAGCAGGATTTTTTTTTTTAATAGTAATCTTTTATTTATTTATTTTTATATTTATTCTTGGCTGTGTTGGGTCCTCGTTTCTGCGCGAGGGCTTGCTCTAGTTGCGGCAAGCGGGGGCCACTCTTCATCGCGGTGCGCGGGCCTCTTCACTATCGCGGCCTCTCTTGTTGCGGAGCACAGGCTCCAGACGCGCAGGCTCAGAAGTTGTGGCCCACGGGCCCAGCCGCTCCGCGGCATGTGGGATCCTCCCAGACCAGGGCCTGAACCCATGCCCCCTGCACTAGCAGGCAGACTCTCAACCACTGCGCCACCAGGGAAGCCCTCAGCAGGATTTTTTTAAGAAAGTGATTTGATTCAAAAATGTATTTGGAAATGCAAAAATTACAGAATAGCTAAAACAGTTTGGAAGAGAAGAAAAAAACGGAGGAATCATATAACTTAGTTTCAAGATCTACTATAAAGTCAAAGTAAGACATAAGGATAGGGCTTCCCTGGTGGCGCAGTGGTTGAGAATCTGCCTGGCAATGCAGGGGACACGGGTTCGAGCCCTGGTCTGGGAAGATCCCACATGCCGCGGAGCAACTGGGTCCGTGAGCCACAACTACTGAGCCTGCGCGTCTGGAGCCTGTGCTCCGCAACAAAAGAGGCCACGATAGTGAGAGGCCCGTGCACTGCGATGAAGGGTGGCCCCCGCTTGCCACAACTAGAGAAAGCCCTCACACAGAAACGAAGACCCAACACAGCCAAAAATGAATATAAAAATAAATAAATTAATAAGAAATTGATGGACATTAAAAAAAAAAAAGGACATAAGGATAAACAAATAGATCAATGGGAAAGTGTTCAGGGTCTGAAAATAGACCCATGCACATATGGTGAATTGATTTTCGGGAACCAAGGTAATTCAATGGGAAAAGATAGTTTTTTCAAGAAAAACTGCTCGAAAACTGATTATTTATATGGAAATAAAGCCTGTCCATTACCTCATACCATACATAAAAATTAACTTAAAATGATTATAGGTTTAAATGTGAGAACTTAAAACTTTAGAACTTTAGAAGAAAGCATGGAAAAAATCTTGACTTTCAGATAGGCTAAGATTTCTAGATAGAATAGAAAAAACACAAGCCATAAAAGGACACATTGATAAATTGAACATCAAAATTTTAAAAATTTGTTCTTCAAAAGATACTAATAAAATGATAGTCTACAATAATATATTTGCAATACATATATCTGAAAAATTATTTGTATAGAGAATATATACCATACTCTTGTAACTCAACAATATGAAGACACAATCCAGTTTTCCAAATGGACAAAATATTTAAAGGGAAACATCAGAAAAAAAGTAATATAAGCACCTGAAAATGTGCTTCAAATCATCAGCAGGAAATGCAAATAAAAACTACTGCACACCTGGGATGGCCAAAATTTTAAAACACTGGCAGTACCAAAAGTTGGTCAGATTAGTGAGCAAATGGAGCTCCATATAGGAGTGTATGAGAGTTGCTGGTAAGAATATGCCACTTTGGCAAACAGTTGATTAGTTTCCTATAAGTTAGACATACCCTTATCATATTAACCAGTAATGCTACTCTGAGATATTTACCCAAGAGAAACAAAAGCGTATATTAACAAAAAAATATATATTCAAAATGTTCATCATAGGTTTATTCATAATAGTCCCAAACCAAAATCCACCTCAATAGCCATCAACACGTGAATAGATGAACAAATTGTGTTTATATCTATACAATAAATACCACCCTCCTATCAAAAGAACCAACGACTGACACATGCATCAAAAAGGGAGTGTCTTGATGAATGGATAAAGAAGATGTGAGATATATATATATAGAGAGAGAATGGAATGATATATATATACATAGAGAGAGAGAGAGAGAGAGAGAGAGAGAGAGAATGGAATCTTACTCAACCATAAAAAGAATGAAATGCTGCCAATTGCAGCAACGTGGATAGACTTAGAGAATATTATGCTTAATGAAATAAGTCAGAGAAAGACAAATACTGTATGCTATTACTTATATGTGGAATCTAGAAAATAATGAATGAATGCAAAAATGAATGTATGCAAAACAGAAGCAGACTCACAGATACAGACAACAAACTTATGGTCACCAAAGGGGAGAGGGAGGAGGGGAAGGACAAATTAGGGTTATGGGATTAAAAGATACAAACTACTAGGTATAGAATAGATAAGCAACAAGGGTATATTGTACAGCACAGGGAATTATAGCCATTATCTTGCAATAACTTATAATGGAGTATAATATGCAAAAATATTTAATCACTACGCTGTACACCTGAAACTAATATAATATTGTAAATCAACTGTACTTCAGTTTTTAAAAGGTTGTGTCTCAAAAACATTATTCTGAGAAGAAAAAAAGGAGTACAAAGAGTATGTACTGTATGGTTCCATTATATGAACTTCTATAATATGCAGATCTCCTCTGCAGTCACATAAAGAAGATCACTCGTCACAAGCCAAATATGTGATCATATGATGGACTATAAATAGGTAGGCCTTCCTACTTTCTGGAATGATGGAAATTTCTATCTTTACTGTGCTTGTGGTTGCACGTGTGTACATATTTACCCAAACTCACTGAATTGTACACTTATAATGGGTTCATTTAAATGTATGTCAATTACATCTCAATAAAGTTTATTTAATTTTTAAAAAAGGTAATCAGTGAAAGGTACAGGAAGTTTAGCAATATGAAAACAAACAGGACCTGAAATGTATTTTAAATTCCTATTTCATGGTAGAAATACAGAGAAAAAAGGATTCTAATCATGTTCAGATGCCTGTATCTATCTCTGAGTACTGTGTGTATAAGAATGAAGTTAGCATGTGTGCCCTAGCCGTCCATTTAAAAGAATCATCTGAAATAGGAATATCAAAGACATCTATGAAACAAAAGCTTGAGCATCTTCTTTTGCCTAATCAACACAGACTTTCCGGAAGCAACAAAGAACTTGAAGAAAGATGCATCTTCTTTCACCGGCACCGCCCAACCCCTTCAGTAAAAAACAAACAAAAGAAATCAAAAGATGAGAAGAGAGAGACTTGTGTTTGAATCCCAGCTTCTCTATTTACCAGCCTTGTGATTTTGGCAAGTACTTAACTTTTTCCAGACTTGCTCTTCTCATCTGTTAAACGAGGACAGAAAAGATAACTCATGAATTCTTTGCAAATATTAATAGGATACCATATGGAAACTGCTTAGCAAGGCTTGAAATATAATATACTTGCAGTAAATAATGGTCAGGAAAAAAAGGTAGCTCTTGTTACGTCAGGTTTTTGTCATATATTCCTTTTTATTTTATATCAGCATGTGTTCCCCAGAATTGCTGGGGTTTCAATAGCCTTTAAAGCACCGTAAATTCTGCTGTTAGAATATATTCAAATTCTTTAGGAATGAGATAATACACAAATGTTTTATATGTTCTGTTATCATTTTTCTCTTTGTTGTTTGTGTCTTCTATAGGAATATTAATGGAAATGCAAAAGAATGTAGTGATGACTAATTTCAGAAGCCTAGGGAAACCAGAGGGGACAGATATGGCAGTTCAAATTTAGTCTGAATTTACTTTATTCTGCAAAGTTTGAAAGGAAATGATGTCACCATTTGGACTGTGAGGAAGTAGGAAATTCTTATCCGACCTTGTGAAGGATGAGACATCTCAAAGTCTTATAAATGTAATGGCTGACCATCCTCAATGTTTAAATCTTACCCATCATTCAGGCTTATTCAACTATTTATTTACAGTTTCTAAATTTATTGAAATCTGTTCAACTGCTTTCAGGCAACAAACAGATGGAGTTTAGGATTGGTGAATTCAAATCATCAAGCTCACAAATAGAGAGAATGGACTCGGTCTAAGAACAGACTGCATTGTTGAAGATAAAACGAAAAGGTAACCTTTATACACCAGCATTTAACTGCTGGGAAGTTCCAAACACTGATGAAAACAGTTGGCTGTCCATCTGGAAAAGGTATTTAAAATTAACTAAAATGCAGAGTGTTATTTTAAGGTAACAATTGCTTCCTATACATGTCCATTCTGTTCAAAAGTAGGCCTCAAAGTCATAAAATATAACATTGGAATCTGTTAAAGGCTAAACTGCGGCATATTAAAATTTTTAAGTTTTTTTGAGCAAAAGTCGATTTCAACTGAGTAGCACCAAACCAGAAGTGTTTATGAGTACTCCACCTACAGGACAGATTTTTATGGAGTAAAGGCAGAAGCAAAGTAAGGAAAAACCATTGACTGGCTATAGCTTAAAGTCTACTTGGCTGTTTGCGATTGGTTGCCCTTAGGGTTCAATTTTGAGGCATTTACAGGCTTAGATTTTGGTTTGCTTACATATGCTGCCATGGTGTAGAGCAATACCAGTCTCATGGCCTCCTTATTTAATTACTTTAAATCTCAGTAATCTCAATGCTGAGATATCTTCTGTAACTGTAAAAGTTACCATTGAATCACTTTAAAATTGAGAGAGGTTGAAGGTAGTAACTAATGTCAGCAATTTATGATGAATTCAAAGTATGAAAATGCCAGATGTTAGGGTGTAAGATATATATGATTGCATTTAACAAGTTTTTCTTTTCACACAATGATTCAAGGATTTTAATAACATGTTCTAATCAATAGCAAAATGCCTGACCAAAGCTATTAGCCTCAGCATTAGAAGGCTAAAAGGTAATACTATCCCAACTATATCATAGCTACTAAGATTATGGCAGCAGTTAGCCTGGACATATGGTTAAATTACTTACGTGTTACCCAGAATAAATCAGGGAGCAGACAAACCGCTTTTCAGAATTAGAATCACAATGGACCCACACAGCAGGTCTGCAGCTGGTGGGTAAGTCCTTTTGGGAATCTTGTTCTGCCCCCACAAATATGCAAGTTCCTAATCCTGGCCACAGGCTTACAGGTCATTGTAGCAACAGCAAAGTAGTCTAGTCTCTTCTATGACTACAGGACTCCCCTGTGTATTCATTAGCCAATGCTAACTTTAAGAAAGGTGAGATAGACACAGGGCCACCAAGACATCCATGGGTTCCTCCACATGTCACAGCCTCCCTTGCAGTTGGGTCGGGGCCATGAACTGGATTCTGAATAATGGAAAAGAGTGGAAGTGATAAACCTTTTTGTGGCCTGACTATTAAAAGCATTTCATCATGGGATCCAGCCCTTTCTTCCCCTTCTGTGGCAATGCAAGAAGTTGTGGAAGCAGCCCAGGACTTAGAATTCACTGTGTGAATAGAGACCCAGGAGAAATGCCCAAGACACGCTAGGTGTTGCCTCAGAAAGATATGATCATCCTCTTTTCTGTTATTGTTATTAAGCCAATGGGGTTGCAGGATTTATTTGTTTTTGCAACATAGCTGACCATATGCTGCCTAATAAAAAGGATCTTCCTGTTTTGACTGTAACACAGTGGAAAATACTTTTGATTCCTTTTATGCCTGATAAATCCCTGAGAGATTTCTGTGAGAAAAGATAACTTTGCTTGATATTCAACCAACAAGAAGGCTTAGATGTATAAAAGAGTAACTTCAGCCACTATCCAAAATTAAGAATCATATAACCTTCCATTTGTACAGCCATATCAGCTTTTTTCATAAAGCTTCGTGGACACATCTTCACAACAGCCCTAGAGCTTTTTTTTTAAGTGTATAAAATCTCAACTTTACAATTGAACAAAGTGAGTAACAGCAGGATTTTAAGCGAGATGTCCGGGAACTCAGCTAGTGAGAGCACAGATGAGACAGGCTGCTGCCTTTGGTCCTTCTGTAATCAAGAAATGCTCCAAGCTTTCAGCCTTGTTGCAGATTTTTACAAGCTCCTCTTTTAATAACCTTTCTCCATTGCATTCCTGACTTATTACCTCCCTGGCTCCCAGCACTCTTATTTATATGCAGACTCATTCCAGATGCACATCCCATTGTATATGCTGTGTTTACTATGTTGTCTCCTAACTAGAGTCCATTATCTGCTGAAACAAGAAGGATGCTCACGAATAAAACACAGCTTGCTTGTGGCTGCCAGACCAGCCGAGCAAAGATGTATCTTTGCTGATGGGGAGTAACCTGCTGTTTTCATATGAGCTTCCCCTTGGGTGGCTCCAACAGTAGGAGAAGGACTAGAGGGCTGAGAGCATGTGACTGACTTCAGGGAACCAAGCCAAGTGTCATTTCAAAGTCTCACTTCCAGGCAAGCTTTGCCCTCTGACCAGGAACCAAGCTGCAGGGTACATGGGCCACAATCAGAGCTTCTGATAGACTCGAGATCAGGGAGGTTGCATTTGTAGTCAAATTGACTTAAATAGAAGAAAGAAAGACTGTGTGAAGGTGGCTGGAAAATACTTGACCTAAATTGACTACTTGGAGTATTGAACGTAGCTCAAAGCCAGGTCCAAAAGCTGTCTCTACACTTCTTGTCTGGATCACACATCTGGCCTGTTTAGAGAAACAACAAGGAGAGGTGCCTAGCTTAGGTGGTGCGGGGAGGTGTGGCACGAGGGGCTGAGCACAGGGTGAGCCACTCTCACCAAGAGCCACAAGCCAGGTTGGGCCCCTCCCTCATCCCTTCTGCCAAGTATTAATGGCCATTATGGAAGGTGGTAAAATGTAGACTAACGTAGATGTAATGTAGAGCCTGCTGGCTTTGAAGTCAGACCATTATGTTTTTAAAATCTGACTCAGCACTTAATAGCTGGGTGACCTTGGTCAAGTAATTTAACCTCTCTATGACTTGGTTTTCTCATACGTAAAATAGGAGGTAAGAATAACTACCATTGTTGATTGTAAAGATTGGGAATTATATATACAAACATTCATACACGTATATAATGCTTGGTGTGGTGTAAGCCCTGGCATATGATCAGCCCTCAGTAAATGGTAACTTTTAGTCATTTTTATAATTGTGATTATTACATGAAAAACTGCTTATTTGTGCTCTTGCTCTGATCTACCTCTCACCATCTCTATGAAAACCATCTGTGTAGTATCAACCCCTAAAAACAAACAAGCCCCTTTCGTATGGAATAGAAAGCCAGCAGAGGGCCAACACTTAGTACATACTCAACATTTCAATTTCTTGAATTGAATTGAATTGAACCCAATTGTGCCCAAAATTTTATATCCATAGGCAGCTTCCTTGGTTTGCTTTATTGGCTTTGATATTCCTCTAAAAATTAAGCTTGGCTTACTCCTGCCTGGAGCTTCTGAGTGTTTTGGCTGAAGTTATGAAATGTGTATGACTTTTTGTGTATGAAGAGCTTTATATTTGATCATGTGCTTTCACATAATTATATTAATACTGGGTGAATTAGAAAAAAAAAAAAAGAACAAAACTGATGGATCACATTTCTATCTGTATACTACCCATTTTGGACTGGTCTTCTGAAAAAAGTAGAAGAGACCCACAAAGAGGCTTCAGAATTATAGCTAGGGATGAGAGTTTAATATTGTAGAATATTAGTGTCATGGCTTCTAAGGCTGTGGCAGTGTCTTAAGATTAGAAGGGAATTTAGAGGTCATCTAGTCCTACCCCCACCCCAGGCACTGTCTGCCAGCTCCTATCAGGGAAACTGTGAACAGCAGTGACTCCACAGGCCCTGGCACCAACCCCAGTTCATACTGCCAGGCCCTGGGGCACCAGATGCCCACAGCTAAGGAGGGTCTAATAGGGCTGTGAGGATCGTTTTGACCACTGCATACCAAGGAGTCTTGCCTAGTTGTCTCCATCCTATGAAATTAAACAGTAATGGGCAAGGTTTATTGAATTAAATATGCTTTTAAGGCATAGAGCTTGAGAGTATACATGTGTTCATACGCGCTCATATGCACATTTCAAGGTCTAGATTCAGTTAATACTCACAACGAGGACACACAGTGGGCACAAAGCACAGTGCAGTTCACACACGACCTTTTACTCCTGGAGATCACATATTACTTTTTAAAGAACATCTGATATGCTTATTAACATAGATTTCATTTAGCACACACTTCCTTCGTGAAAATGTATCTTAGGGCATGCGTTTGTAGTGCTTCCTTTATATCCCTGGGAGTGAGGGGCTGGAGGTAGAGTCACCATCTGCAAGCTTAGGCAGTTTAAGCCCCAGTCCCGGCAGTGACCAGGTGAGTGCATGGGTCCCATCCTGTCCCTGCAAGGGCTAAGTTTCTACAGAACTAGGCTTGGGTGGGGATGGCTGCTCCCTTAGCTGCATGCCCAAAGGTCTATTTATATTTTAAATCACTGTTGTGTCATCGGGTTACATTTTGATAGCTGCCAAGTAGTTAAGTTCAGAATTTTTACTCTGAACCGTAAACAGTTTACTTTTCAAATAGCATAATTTTTGAAGTTTTTATTCTTCACCATCACTGTTAAGAAAGCTGTCAAGTTTTGGAATTTCATGGAGAAATGTGAAGTGGCCTTTGTAAACGCCAAATGAACCCTCTGAGGCCTGACATTCTCAGCGTGATGGCTCCATTTACATATATATTGTCCTTCCTAGGAAATGCTAGAGGTTTGGATTTGGGATTACTGTCTCTAGACAGCTCTGGCTGCCATAGGGGCCTTGTCTTTCTTATATTTATGTATGCATTCATTCATTCATTCACTCACTCATTTATTTATTCTTTCAAAAAGGGTTTATTGTTTCATCTTTGATATCTGGGGAAGTCTGGGCTCTTGTTCTGCCATTAAGGAGGGTGTCAGGAGTCGGGAGTCAGGTGCCTAGAGTAGAGAACCCAAACACTCAGGTTGATAAGAACACTGAACCTTAGCAATTTTTATCCTGCCCAGAGAATTTTCAGTCAAATAAAGAAATTATATGGCTGTTCACCTGTGGTTCATTTTGAGTATCTGAGATCCTTCTAGAGGCCTTCTCAAGAAAACCAACTTGTATTTATCCTTGCGTTAGACTGGTTTTTCCCTTTGCCTCCCTTCTCCTTGGCTTGAGTTTTCTGGACTCAGCTCATTAAGTCTTGCTGAGAAGGCAAATAAAGCTCTAGGCAGACTGCTCTTCCCCTTCAAAAATGGGGCTGAGGAAGGAGCTGAATTTCAGGGAGTGCCACGCCTGCGGTGAAAAAGTTATACCAGCTCCAGTGCCTACCACAGTTGCCAATAACTCCAGCGAGAGCGGCAGCAGTGATGTTAATTACAATGATCTGAGCGGTAATGATGTCGCAGGCTCTGGACTAAGGGCAAACATGTATCAGTCATCCAATGGGATGCTTACAAACCAACCTGAGAAGCGGATTTAGTGTCCCCTTTTTACAGATGGTAAAACTGAGAGCACAGAAGTCACACCGGCTACCCAAGTCCCTCCTCCAGGCAGCTGAGTTGGGATTCAAAGCAGCCATTGGGCTATGCTACCTCCCTCAGCCAGTTACCATAGCAAAGAAGGCAAAGAATGGAATTGCAGACATGGCTGGAGTTTTTAAGCTTTTATAATGTCCCCATATTTATTATCTGTTTCCTCATTTTCCCGTAGGGTTAATCAGTAAGAGTCAAACAGACTCTGACATTGAAGAATTCCAAGGGATATAAGGAGGATAAGGACAGTAAAAAGAAGGCAAAGGTAGTCTAAGTTGAGAGATCCTGCTTCAAGGAAGAAAGCAACCGGAGACCTAGATTTAGGAAGAGTTTCTGGGATATAACCATCACAAGGCCTCTATGCTTCCCCACAAACGTCTGAAAGTTTCACAGAAGGATAGAGAACCTTACTATATAAAGAATGAGAAGCTTAAATCAAAATATAATTTTTGGATTTGTTCATTGTTTTCCATCACTTGACCTACTTAGTGCTCCTTAATCAGGAATACATACATAGCCATGCAGCTAAGATTGAGCACACAAATTGAGATCAAGAAAGATGGTTAGGGAAGTATCTGGCTGGTGTTCATTCAGTTCATTCATTCAAGAAATGAACAGATTCTGAAGCCCACTTCAGGGCTGGGTGCCAGGATCAGCAATGAGAGAACAGGCAAATAAAGCACAGCTCCCTTGCCCTTGAAGAGCTGATACAGTATATTGTATCTGGGGGTGGGAGGAGTAACAAAGATGATCCATTCAGAGGAGTAAAGGCTACACACTTGTGTGTCAGGTGTGGGGGACACAAGGCAGTGGCTGAAATGTCTTAAGGCCATACCTTATCCTGGGTGACCAAAGAATAAGCACACATTTTTGCCTTGGCAATGTGGTTCTCACACGTGGGAGTGGAGAAAGCCAGAATGCGAGCACATTCTGTGGAGGAAGAGACAGAGAGATGCTCAGAGCTTGCACCTCTCCCTGACGATGAGAAAGCAGCATGGAGGGCCAGTTCAAGGCAAGCCACAGGTCCACAGATGGGGAAAGATTTAAATTCCCGAAACAATCAGGTCACATATGCACTGGGCAGTTGTGTTAACTTTTACATTTACATTTTTGTTTTAAACAACATAGAGTGACAATGGAGAGATGAGGTCTGGTAAAGAGTCACTAGGGTGTTAATACTTGCTATTAATGTTGAAGGCTGGGAAAGAGTATATCAAGGAAAAAGGAGAAGAAGAGAATTCCAAGTGGAGGAAACAGTGTCTTCAAAGAAGGTGAGGGAGAGCAAGGTGATTTGTCCTCCTGACACTCAGGGGTGGGCCTTCCTTCCACTCAGGGTCACCACAGGTAAAGGAAGATTCCAACAGGAGTTGGTGCCTTAAGGTGTGTCTCCCACAATACTGACAACAAAACGCACATTATTTTTCTTTTGCAAAGGATTGTACCCCAATCATCTAGTTCCCAAAGGTGGAATTTAGATCATGTATTTTTTAAATATTTGTGGAACACCTTATAATCCTGGCCCCAAGTAAATACTGATGTGAGAGGGAAAGAATTTGGGTGGGGGGGTGACAGAGCTGATGTTATACTTCATAAGGCATCAAGCTAATGGTCCAGTAATGTAGGCAGAAGGCACTCATATCTCTGAAAATAAGACAGTAGGTAGTAGATGTGAAGTGGTTAGAACAAGCCAGGTTCTTGAAGAGAGCAGACCTTGGAGGAGGAGGAGGCACTCCTTCTTTGCCAAATGAATTAAGTGGCTTGACAGATGGGGCAAGGAAGAGGGTGTCGGGCATTCCAGGAAGAGAGCATGTTATGTAGTAATGCAAAGAGCCACGAGTGTGGGGTAAATTTGGGAATGATAAAAATTATGTAAAGTATATATCAGGGGCTCCCAGAAAAGAAAGATTAGAGCCAGATTCTAGAGGGCTTTAAAAGCCAGGCTAAGCTTAAGTTGTAGTAGACAATGGGGGACCCTTGAATTTTCTTAAGTAAGGCAGTGACTTAAGAAGATGAATCTGTCAGGGAGCATGGAATAACTGGCGTCCAAGGAGCAGAGAGGCAGAATGTCCAGTTGAACCCCCATCATCTGAGAGTGAAATGATGAGAACTGGACCAGAGTTCTGGTGGTTGACATGGAGACGAGGGAAACAAATGGAGAGATGATTAGAGGTGGTGATTTATACTGTGTGTGAAATATTGAATGAAATAAAATGTGTGAAGGAAGGTTTAATGTTATGGAGAAGGTGCTGAGGTGTAACAAGAAAAAGGATGTTCTTAACAATCGTTCACAATACTAAGCATGCCTTAGAAGAGTTATGGAGAATGCGGTTTTAGAAGGATTGGGGAAACCACTCACAAGTTACACACACAGCAACCCCAGTACAACCACCCCAGGGTGGTGACTGCTTTTCTACAAAAGCACTAGCTACTTCCCTTTCCCTGAGCCTATCCAGTCTTCTCCTTTCCTCCACACCGCCCAAGCCAGAAGGCCAAAGAAAAGCTAAGCAATCTGTGGGATGCCATTCGACATATAGTTTATTCAGGGCAACCAGGAAAGTATGAGATGATGTACCAACTCATCCCAAACCTGTCCCTGAACAGGAAGAAAAAAATCTCAAGCTATACAGGGTTCTATGTGAAAGCAGGTAGGAAATATTTTGAGAAGTAAGGAATGGAGGGTAGGGGGATTGAAGCATTGGCATCACATCTGTTTCCTGGTGCTTCATCTTCCTTATCATGGCTCTTGGGAGCCCTGCTGAGAACCACAGGGATGGGAAAGGATGCCAGCACTCTGGAAAGAGTACCCTGGGGAACCAGAGCATGTTTATGAACATACTATGCTTCTGTCCTTTCTAAGAAAAGTAGGTTCTGTCATCCATAACTCTTCCCCTACCTCCTTCCCAAAGGCTAACATCCCGAAACAATACTAAATGATGAGAGGTTGCACACAAGAAGGCTGCAGGAGACCCTGCCCCTTTAAATTGAGTTCATCTCCTTGTGCTGAGTGAAACTTTTGTCCCTATTTTCAGTGGGAGCAGCAGGCATCTGCCTTTAAGGGACCCGGTCCACCCCACACCTAGAGCCTTTCAATAGCTTCCAGACTCCTTGTAAGTCATGGAGACTTACTGACTTCAGAATGATTCCTTAAAGATATTCTGCAGTCAATGAACCTGAGGACCTAAATAGTCAAATAATAGACAAGGTTCTGTAAGTGGTTATTTGTTGTGTCCCTCGAGTGATAATAAGACATTGGTCTTCAAATTGTTTCTCAATTACCTGGCGTGGTCTATCTGCAGAATCTCCACTGTAAATAAGTGGCTGCCTCTGAAGACAAGACTAGAAAGCAAAGGTTAAGACGATGACATCTGGAGCCACATATTCTTGGAGGCTGATGCTTCTCTACGGACCAGGGATATTTAAATACCATGAAGTTTGTGCCCCATTTTAACTGAACCACCCCAGTTGATGAATGTGCCTGTTAATTTATTTAGGAGTTGGTTTTCTTTAAACTATGACATTCAGTTTCCCCTGAGATGCACCATTCCAAAATCAGTGAAGACCTATGACTTATATTTATATGCAATTCAGTGGGAAAGAAAGAGATTTTTGAATCCTTGTGGCTGGGGATATAATACTAGATACCTCCAACTCATTAATTAATTATTGCTATTAAATGAGTGTTTACTGTCTGCAGTATACCAGTCTAAGTGCCAGAGAATATATATATATACACGCACAACCAATCTTTAAGAGCAGTAGATAATCCTGCAATCTTGCAGGAAATAAAGATCAGACAAGGAAAGTAGAACTGTGACACAACAGCATTAGGAGAGGAGAATTTGAAATAATGCTAATAATAATGATAGCAATAATCATAATAAAACGTATAAATAGCATGCAGCATAAGTCAAGCACTATTCTAAGTATTTTGGATACGGTAATTCAATGAATCCTCTGAACAGCCCTGTGAAGTAGTTGCAGCATTTATCTCCATTTTACAGGTAAGAAAACTTAGCTCATGGAAGTTAAGTAACTTATTCAAGGTGATAAAGCTAGTAAATGGCAGGGCTGGGTATTGAACTAGGCTTATACAATTTAACTCCAAATGCCATGCTCTGAACCACTGTGTTATTGGAGCATGGCGCTGAATGTTCAGGAAGGCTTCTTGGGGGAACTAGGTTGTAAGTCAGTCCTAAAAGATGAGCTAGAATTTAGAAGTGTGAAGAAGAGGAAAAACAACATTCCAGGTAGCACAAACAATCTGAGCCTTGTTTTGGAGGCAGAGGTAACCACGCAGGAGTGAACAGCACAGTGATTAAGTGTGTGATCCCTGGAACCAGACTTTGCAGCTTCAAGTCCTGGTGCCACCACTTACTAGCTCTGTGACTTTGCACAAGTTCCCTAACCTCTCTGTCGTCTTGCGTTTCTTATAAAATGGGCATAAGAAATAGTACAGAATGGTAAATTGGTAAGCATTTGTAAACCACTTAGAACCACCCCGATGCATAGTAAGTGTTGTATGAGGCTTTTCTGAGTGGGTAAATGTAAATTTGGGGCACTGAGAGACAGACCTGGCTAAAAAGCTAAATGACATTCAGCTGCCTGTCGGTATGTGTCTTTCCCTTATTTCCGTCACCTTTCAAGGACCATCTCCTTGGCATCCCAGCATAATTTTTGCTTGGGGACAGAATTAGAGAACAGCTCCTAGCCAAACCCTATGATAAAGGACACCAGTGCAATTGCCATCAAAATAACCACAAACATTCACCCAGAGCCTACATGTGCAAAGTACTTTTAGGTGTAGTTAGTAATTTAAAAAAAAAAAAAAAGGAAGAAGAAATTGCAGTTTGAATGCCTCCGGGTGGAACCAGCTGCATGGAAAGCCGTGGCTGTACCAGGTTCGTGGCTGGCTGCAGTGCAGGGCAGATATGGCTGGTTCCACTGCTCAGAGCAGCCCCAGGAGCGAGGGGAAGAGTCAAGGGGGTCAGGAGCCCGTACTAGCTCATTAGTGCTTCTGGATTTAAAAAAGAGATTCCCAAATCCCAAGAGGTGGCTCACGGCTCGGAACAAAACCCAGTGCATTAACATCCTCGTATTCCAAAATGCTCCCCGAAGCCCTGCAGTTATGCTGATAGAATGTGATTTATACCAAGGCGAGTGATGCCAAGGCCCAGACTGGGGAGGCAGCTGAGCAAGGGAATAATTGAGAATGCTATGAATTTCTCTGTTTGTGAACCTCCGGATTAAATAGGAGAAGTGCATCTCAGGAGTCCTGGGCCCCCAGCCCTAGACCCTGCTGGCCTCTCTGCCACACTGTGCCTGTGGATTGCAGACCTAGTCTGTCACCACATCAGATCTCTGCATCTCAGCTGAGCTCTGGGCAGCCCAGCAGGTTTTGGAAAGTGCCACAGAAGCCATCTCTAAAACCCTACACTCTGAGTTTGCTGTCTTCAGTGCAACGGTTACCCAGGAGATGGTTCTAGATCCAGCTCAAAGGCTGCTTCAGTTTCTTTTGGGAGGATATCCTTGGGAGGATGAGATGGGAACACGCTGGTTAAATAAGGAGGGACACAATTCACACGATGCAACAAAAATGTCCATATGCATGTTTGAAATTTTTTCTCCAGATCAGAAATATTACGAGTTAGCTTTTCTTGTACACTCTCGCACAGCACCTGACGGTTACCACTGCAGCCCGGGCAGAGAATGTTAAGAAACAGATCGGGAGCATGCTCTCAGGAGTCAGACAGGCCACAGTTTGCTTTCAGAGCTCTACTGTATTAGAAAATTGTTTACACATGTTCATAAGCTCCTATCTGAGGCCATGTTCAATTAGAGATCAAATGACTATTATTTTCAACTTGCGAGTCAATCAGTGTATTAGTCTAGACAGGCTAATTGTTGTAACAAACAACTTCCAACTCTCAGTGACTTTGCCACAATACAGGTTTATTTCTCCCTCTTGTCACCGTCTAATGTGCTGGGGGGCAGAGGGGGCTCTGCTCCACATACTCATTAAGGGATCCAGGCTTTTCAGATATAGTGGATCCCACCATCTCCTAGGACCTTGGCATTTTACACTGGTTTCTCCCTCTCCCACTGGCAGACAAGCAAAAAGTGAAGGCGTTAGGAGCCAAATTTGGAAGTGACATACATCACTCCCACCCACATTCTATTGTCACATGGACAGCATTTCCACAAAGGGGAAGTAGGAAAATATAGTCTATCTCTATATGCAGGAGGAAAGGGAATTAATAGAGCTTAGTGAACACTTCCATCGTCTGTGCAGTCAGGGAGGCTTCCTGGAGGGAGCACTGCCTGAGTGCTCTGAGGATGCATGTTCTTGTAGCCTCCCCTGCCTCTCAGGTTGGAAGCAACCTCAGAGGTCATTTCAGTCACTGTCTCACAGTTCAGCAAAGCAGAAGCTGAGTGCACAGTAATTGCTTGGACAACATTTGGTGTTTGATCTTAAATGGGATCTAGAGGGAAATGCAGCAGACAGAGGGGCTGAGGGTGGACACTGGACCCAGGGTCCAGAGCTCGGCTGTTGATACTGCCTGAGTGGGAGTGAGAGAAATGTTGGCAGGATCCCTACACATTAACTCCGCTAATGGTGGGCAGGAGGGTGGGCAAGGGAATCTGTCCGATGCTTTGCAGCTGTTGTGTGTATTAGAACTATCTCCTCTGCAGTGAAAATACCTAGACAACTTCTGCTGAACACCATGTGTATGTGACAGTCACCTGATTTGGTTTCACCAAACAGTATCTGGAATATATAATCTGAGACATATGTAAATACTCATATTCATAATTAGCCCATTGTTGCTCCTTTTCTCTGGCGTTAAAAGATTTCTAATCTTGCAGTTTAAAAATCCCACTGAAACTTGTCGATGATAAATCTCTGCCCGTGTTCTTCCTATAGTTAGAGTTCTGTGGCTACAAAGGCCATGAGAGGTCGTTCGATCCTTTTTCCATTCTCCTGGAAAGACCCCAGTTAATGACAGGGACATGTCTTGTTTTCAGTACCACAGAAAAGGATAAAACACAGGGACGTGTCTTGTTTTTAGGACCACAGAAAAGGAAGAAACACAGAGTATCAGTGCATGAAGAGCCCAGGGCTGCTCCAGTCTGCTAAGACTCACAGAAAGAGGCTCCTTGCCCCTCTGGAGCCAGCGACAAGAACCTGAGCCCTGGTCGCCGGGGCACTGCCTGAACTCCTGCTCTTCCCCAGTTGGAGACTATCAGCTCTGTATTCCTCTGCTCAGACTGTCATAACAAAATATCACAGCCTGGGGGGCTTCAACGACAGAAGTTCATTTTCTTACAGTTCTGGAGGCCAAAAGCCCAATACCAAGTGCCAGAAGGTTTCGTGTGAGGCTCTTCTCCTTGGCTTTCCTAAGATGTCTTCTCGCTGCGGCCTCTTCTCTGGGTGCGCGTGTGGAGAGAGCGAGCTCTGGTGTCACTTTCTTTTCTTATAAGGACACTAGTTCTATTAGATTAGAGGCCCATCCTTATGTCCTCATTGAACCTTAATTACCTCTTTGAAGGACTTATCTCCAAATACAGTCACATGGGGGGTTAGGGCCTCAACATGTGACCTTCAGAGGGATGCAATTCAGTCCATAACAGCCAATCACTCGTGAGGACCACCCAGATCCTGACACCGCTGTGTAGAGCTGGGTGGAGCTGAGCATCACACGTGGGGGCCCTCCTCTGCCTTGGGGTCCAGATCCTCATGCTGTCTCTCAGTGATCATCACCCCCTCAGTTAGTCCTGGATCCCTTCCTCCATCCTCCCAAACTAATGGTAATCCCCTGGCTGTCCAGAGGCAGTCTTGCCTGAGGAATTGACAAATTTCTGATCTAGACACCCTTGGTGACAGCCTGCATCCCTGTCTTCTCCCCACCTACAGGCTCTGGCCCAGGAAAACAGGGCTGCAGCTCCCACCATCAGGCCGCTTCAGGATTCTCACTGATGGTCAGCCCTCCTTGGAGCATATATTGTCCATGGTCAGGTGGAATCCCATGAATCAGATTGCTGAGTCCTGACTTATTCACCACCTGGTGAAGGTCGTTTCTTCCTGAACAGATTCTGGCTGATACTGACTGACTCCCCAACCTGTGTGAGTGGTGTGGCTCTTGCTTTTGCTGTGGGCCGAGATGGGAGGGCAAAACATGGCTCTGATCTCCCTGAGGCGCTTGAAGCCATCTCACAGGAGATGGAGGAATTACAGATGAAGTTGCTTAGTTTGAGATCAATCCAGGACTGTGGGGTGGAAGGCAAAGGAAGAAGGAGCCCAGAACAGGACGCCAGTCTTCTGTTTCCTGCTCCATCAGCTATTCTGTGTGACTAGGTAACTGACAGCCCCTGTCTGTGCCTCAGTCCCCTGAATGATTGAGCGGGAGCATGAACTAAATGATATCTCCAGTCCCCTGAGATCTGGTATGCCCTACTGTGCCAACCTACTATCAGATCCTTTGTCCTTATCTTCCTGGCCCAGGACATCCAGGAGGATTTATTCCAGAAGGCTTCTTGGACTCCACGCAGATTCCTTGGGCGTCTCCTAATCAGACTCACTCGCTTAGATTTCCCTGGATGGAACTGTGGCCCACCTACCTTCATGTCAAAGGCCTGTCTCATTTTCGAGGTCCAAGAAGATGAATGCTCAGCATTTTCACCAAGGGAAGGGAGTATTTCTTCCAGGAAGTTAATAAGATTGTATATTTTAGCCTTGGGGCACTGGAGAAGGGAAAGAAAAATTCCCTGAAACAACATGTCTCTTGTTTAATAAGGTTTTATTATTATTATATATGAGTGTGTGAGAATGAGAAATCCATATCCGTTCTTTGCGGTCACAGCTTTATTGGTTCTGAGCTTAAAAAATCAGTTTGGTGAATAACAGAATAAAGCACTGACTGACCAGTGATTTTTAATATTTGGCTCTTCCAGGAAGCAATCTAATAGAGTAAGAGCTAATTGGAAAGTGTAGATGACGTGGAAATGAGTTACGCAGAGGGATGGGCTGTCTGGGCTTCCACCTTGGGAAGGACAGGCAGGTATGACAGGTGACAAGGGCCTCTGCGATTGCTGGCTGTGCTAGCTCAGTACAACACCTCGGCTTTGGGGAGTAAAATCAAGCTGATAGTTTTGTTTTTCTCTTACTCTTATCACCAAGTCCTTGTTTTGAACCCTCCTTCTACTGAGAGAATCTTTCTCCCCTGGAAAACCCTTTTGTTCAGGCAGGTCCCAGTCTTCTACCATTGTGTGTGTGTGTGTGTGTGTGTGTGTGTGTGTGTGTGTACACATACATTGAGTCTCAGTGACCATCCACCAGGGCTTATAGTCTCACCCTGGGCTCTCCCTGGGAGATAGCACACCCTGCTTCCTGTTGGAGCTAGGCAAGGGCTCTAACTAACCTTGGCCCATCCTTGGACTCTAGAACCCCCTACATCCCAGGTCTAGATTGAGGTTTTTCTCTGGCCTGGGGATGGTGGTTAATAACTCTTTAAGAAACATCAAAAACTCTCTGTTTTCCATAGTGGCTACACCAATTTACATTCCCACCAAAGTGTACTAGGCCTCCCTTTTCTCCACATCTTCATTAACGTTTGTTATTTGTTGTCTTTTTCCACATGAGCCAGCAATTCTACTGCTGGGTATGGCCAAAAAAAAAAAAAATGAAAACACTAATTCAAAAAGATATGTGCACCCCAATGTTCATAGCTACATTATTTACAATAGCCAAGATATGGAAGCAAACTAAATGCCCATCAAGAGATGAATCGATAAAGAAGATGTGGTACATATATACAATGGAATATTACTCGGCCATAAAAAAGAATGAAATTCTGCCATTTGCAACAACATGAAAGGACCTAGAGAGTATGCTTAGTGAAATATGTCAGAGAAATACAAATACTCTGTGTTATCACTTGTATATGAAATCTAAAAAATAAAACAAAGGAATAAATATAACAAAACAGAAACAGACTTACGGATATAGAGAACAAACTAGTGGTTACCGGTAGAGAGAGGGAAGGGGAGGAGCAACAAGATAGGGGGATGAGGTTAAGACATACAAACTACTATGTATAAAATAAATAAGCTACAAGGATACATCATACAGCACTGGGAAATATACCAATTATTTTATAATAACTTTAAATGGAGTATAAGCTATAAAATATTGAATCACTATATTGTACACTTGAAACTAACACAATACTGTAAATCAAGTATCTTTCAATGAAAAAAGCAGAATGTAAAAAAAAATTAAAACAAACCTGTTTCTGGAGCTCTCACTCTGGGGTCAGCCTCTCTCCCCTTAATTTCCTGAGCTTCCTTGTTGTTATTCATAGCAACTGACTTTTGAATGCCTGAACTAGATAAAGCCTAAAATACTTTAAGTTTGGCTTTTCTGAGTACAGTAGCAGATATGACTTTCTTTAGATGTTAAAGTAGTACTTTGAGGTCAGGTGGCATAAGGTAAACCAAACTCAACGACCTTATTCCCAGGAGCCCATGATGACAGTAGGGTGCGTTGGTGAGTGTGTGTTGGAGGGTGGAGCAGAGGTGATATGATGCAGGGTATATTAGTCTGCTAGGGCCGCCATAACAAAGTACCCCAGGCTGAGTGGCTTAAACAACAAAAGTGTGTTTTCTCTCAGTTCTGGAGGCTAGAAGTCTGAGATCAAGGTGTTGGCAGGGTGGCTTCTTTTAAGGCCTCTCTCCTTGGCTTGTAGACGGCCATCTTCTCCCTGTGTCTTCACATGGTCTTCCCTCTGTACATGTCTGTGTCCTAATTTCCTCCTCTTATTAGGACTCTAGTCAGATAGAATTAAGACCCATCCTAATGACCTAATTTTAACTTAATTAAGTACCTCTTTAAAGACTCTACCTCCAAGTACAATCACACTCTGAGGCACTGGGGGTTAGGACTTCAACACACAAATTTGGGGGGGACACAATTCAGCTCATAACACACGGGGTAAAGGAATGGAATCTGTGTGAGACACACACCAGAAATTTAGCAGTAAAATGTGTCTCTGCTGTCATCAGCATTCCTCTTGTACTGGGGTGTGCCTTCCCAGTTCTTAGTACCTAGGGTCCCCATCACCCCTTGGATCCCTCCTTCTGTACATCTTCTCCCAGCACATGAGTGGTGCAATGACTGATGAGGCATAGAAGGTGAACCCACACAGGCCACAGGAGAATAAGCCTCTATCTAATAGGGAATTATAAATATTAACCACAGAAAATATTGTTTTGAAAAAAGATGTCCATGTACCTCTGAGATCATGTACAGGAAGCAGTCACTCTCACTGCCTCAGCCCAAGACTGGGATGATGAGGTTTATTCGGTTCCTGAATATCTGAATCAGCTACTTATGGCCTTGCTGTCTATTTTCCTCTAGCCGAAGACATTGAGAAACCAATACTCTGAAAACGCAGAAATGCCAAGTGGAGTCAAAGGAGAGCTGTTTGGACCTGAGTGGCTGTCTTTCCTGCCTGGATACAGAGACCAAGGATCTACCTCCCAGAGAAAGAGTAAGTATAGGGTTAGTGACATTCTGGGAGGGGCACCAAGCTTTGGTCAGGGAAATGCAAACCTGAATTACATTTGGGAACAACATGCAGGAACGCATCACAGTTCAACAGATTTAAGTGACTGTCCCAGACCTCAGATCTACTCCACTGAGTAGAGGGTTTAGGTAACAGGGTGAACTGACCCTTGGAAGGGGGAGGGCCCCTCCTCCCATCTAGAGCCTTTATCTCCTCCTCAGGGAGCTCCTCCACGTTCCAGGCTGAGTTTCCTGCAGGGGCACCAATGAGAGCAACAAAGCAGAGGAGGGGGCCTCATCCATCTCTGCTTCCTCTGTTTTAGATTTGGCGTGTCCTGGGGATAACTATGAAAAGCTGAAAGTCTTCTAATTTTTTGCACTGAGTTTTCATTACACTTTAAACATTGTCATGGATGGAATTAATGAGCAGAAACCTACTGAATATTCAGCCAGAATTCTCAGAACCCCAGCAGTCTTGACTCTGAGAGCTCAGGACCACTTGGCACTTAAATGATTCCTAATTTTGTTTCTGATTAGTACCAAGGAGTGCCTCAGTCGCCCTGGGGACTCTTCCACCTTCTACTCAGCCAGGAGCATGTTTGACTCACTCTGTTCTTTGTCTCACGGACATGGTTCAGGGCCAGAGGGTCCCTCAGAGGTGGGGATTTATGATTCCCGAGGACATGAGCAGCTGAGAAGATCACCCTTTTTATAGGACTATCTTCACACAACGAAAAGCTGGCGCTCTCTGCATGGATAACCAGAAACATCCTTTGGCCCCTGAAACTTTCCTCCTCCTATGTTCTCAGTGCCTAGAATTATATTACCGGAACTTGACTCCCTTAGGATTATAAGACATTTTGGTCTTTTAAAGTCCTTTATTAAAATGCAAAGACATCTAGGAAGCATGAAAACTTATAATATCAACAAGAATTTGAAGTCATTGAAGGCAGGAAAGATGCCTTAAATGACATTTTTTATATATTAGATTCTTAGCCGCCCAGGACTCTCAGAAGGTTAAGTCATTCCATATAATCAAGGTGCTTATTGAAGAGTTACCTCTTATAAGTCTAATTTAAGTAATATGAAGTATCTTAGATAGAGATCTGGTCTAAAATGTTCCATGCTACCATACCTTCTTAAATGCAGCCTACCAAATGCAATGAAACATTTTCTTGATAATTCAAGGTCATCATTATGAACTCCCACTACTGCCCTCTGCATGGATTCTCTACAGAGCGCTGGGGTGTTTGTACCTGCATGGCAGTCCTTGCATTTCCTTTAAAGCCTTCCGCCTTTTGCCTCTCATATAAGCCACTTTCACTGCCTGCTCATGCCGAAGTGTTTGCCTTAGGCATTCTTTCTCTTTCTAACCTATCCTTTTAATCACCTGTGGGTGGGAAATAAGATACCCAAGCTTTTGGAGGTCTGTGAGTAAAAGAAGAGAAGACAGGCTTTGAATAAGAATGTTTCCCACAGACAAAGGCAAGAATTTTATTATAGAACACACTAATTCTCACTACACAGATACTTTTGCTTTTTCTGTGATTGTCAGCTATTATTTGGATAAGTGAGGAAACCAGATATCCTGGTGCATTTCAGGGGACGTGACTTTCTTTAGAAAGTAAGATAAAGAGATGCCTGACCTATAGTGTAATGGAAGGGGCAGGAGTTGGTGATCTCACTGCCCAAACTTGACTCAGTCTCATCAGCAATCCCTGCCCAGTCTGTAACAAATTTCCTCAAAGTAAATTATTTTCCAAAGTGGACACTTTTGAGAATGAAAGGATGCAAAATTAATAATTACTTCAAGACAACGGGCATAGACCAGGACTGTCCTGGGCAAATCAAGACCTAGGGTCTCCCTATTTCTAGGAAACACTGCAGCAATATCAGCTGGTACAGAGAACTAAAAATGCCCTGGACTACTGCAAAGTTGGATGTGCATCACGGAAGCAAGTGTAGACTCTTGTTGGGCAACTTCTCCATTTGGACTTAAGTTTACAGGTCATGAACTGTGACCAATGGCTAAGACTGACATCTTAGCAAGGCTAAAACCAAGATTTTATTATCCCTCTCATATTTTATATGCTTACCCTTCTACTTCCAAATACCACTAAGTTTCTTGGGTTAGCAAGTAAAATGTGTTTCTGGATTATATTCCTTAAAGTATCTCTTCTAATGACTATATGGACTTCAGCTGGGGCTGAAATGTTACAATCATTAAATCACATAATGTATCTAAAGTGCTTAGTCTAACATCTGGAATATAGTAAGTGCTCAGTTAATATTAGCTAAAGCAAATGCATGTGCATTTGTGAGTGCATACACACACATACACTCACACACATATAACTCTGCTTTTAAACTAAAGCACAATCTGGCAATGTGTGTCAATATTTAAAATATCCTTTCACCTAGATGTCCAACTTCTAAGAATTTGTCCTAAGGAGAAGCGTGTTTATCACAATGTTGTTTATAATACTGGAAACTTAGAATAGCCCAAATCCATCAATAGGACATTAGCTAAAAGAATAACAGGGCATCTATACAACAGAATATGATACATAGCTCTTAAAATAATAAAGTAGAATTTTATTTATGATATGAAAAAGTCAATGATCTATTATCAAATGAATATGCAACTTACAGAGCAGTATTTACGTGTGATTTTTTGGGACAAAACAATGAAAGAAAAGACATCAAAAATACCTTGAAGAGGTATACCACCATTATATATTTTTTAAAAAAATTTAGTTATTTTCTCTGAATTATGAGATAACTATTAATCTTTATTTTCTTTTTTGAATGTTCTGAATTTTGTTTCATACAAATGTATTTCATAATTATATATAAATAATATATATCCCATATATACATAATATAGATCCCAGGCCCTATTGAGAGGTGTGCCTTGGCTCCCTGGTCAGTATTCAAAGATGCTACTCCTGTGTACTCTCATAATTACCAGTGCCTGTAAATTTTTTTTGCATTTATCCCTCTGCATTATAGTTTTCCTAATATATACCAGTCTTATCAACAAAACCATGTACATTTGAGGGCAAGCCCTTGACCTGATTCAACTTTGATTTTCCCTTATATGCCACCTGGCTTATAGTTTATGCTCAGTCAATGTTTGCTGAATGAATAGATGCATAAATGAGTAGGTCTCATGGCTTCTAGAACTAAGCCAGTCTTCAGAGTCTAGTTAGAAAGCCATAAGAGAAGTGATACCTAACTTGCCCATCATAATCCGGCTGTATCACACAAGACCCACAGTCTAGGATCCCCTGGAGGGGTTCCCTCGGGTACACACCAAGTGCTCAATGCTCGTCTGTTGAAAGAAAGAATAAAGAATTGAATGGATGACAATAAAGAGAAGAGATTATATAACAGCACCAGCTCCATCCGAAGCAGAGGATCTAGTAAGGGCTGGCACCAAGATCTGAACATCACTCTGAAATTAAGTCACAGAAGTGAAGGAATCTTAGAGATCAAATAATCCATCTTTCTCATTTCACAGGTAAAGAGACGATGGCCCAAAGAGGAGAGATGATTTCCTAGAGACACAGGACAGTTTAGCAGCAGAATCTAGGCTGGAACCGGAATTCTCACCACTCCCTGCAAAGCTGCCTCTTTCCTCAACCAGCGCCTGAGGTTTCTGTATATTTCAGCATGCTCTAGTTTTCTAGCTGGACAAATAGAAGGCAAAATCAGCATGTTCCCTATTCATCTGTTTGTCTCTTTTCCCTTCTTCCATCCACTTTATATGCTGTCTGAACTGAACCCCTTCCCAGAGCAACTGCCCCTCTGAAAGCAACTGCAAGTATCCAGAGACCCAGCTGCCCCAGGTGGTGAATCTCACCTACCAGGGTTTTGTTCTGTTGAATAAAAGCAAATCCTGCATCAGGCAACAAATACTTTCTGATTCTTGAATAATTGAAAGGCTGGGCCCCAAGCCGCAGCAGGCGAAGAACTGATGAGAAGTGGGGAAGGGGCGGGGGGCGGGGGGGGACCAGCAGCCAGCATCCCGCCCTGCGAGTTAGGGCACTCCACAGGGAAACCGCTCCCTCAGGACCTGCTGCCGGGGCCCAGGCCTGTTTGTGGGACAGCGGGAAGAACTATGCAACCATTCGCATCTTCATAATTGCATAGCAAGCCTCTGTTTCTGCAAATTAATCTATATGGTGAAAGCAAGAAAACAGAGGTCACTTAATGTACCGCATCACTAAGCCTGTGAAAACTGATCAAAGGAATTGAAAGTATGCATCAAACAAATGTCTTCATATTATCTTCAGATGGACTATCAGTGAGAATAAGCCCATTTCTCAGCTCACATATGAGTACTGAGACGATACAGACCTTCTCCTCATTTTCATGCTCTCCTTGCCCAGGTCAGACGAAAAAGATAAACCACGCCTCACATTAACAGCATTTTCCAGCCTTATAACCACGGCACCTCTTATATCCACTCAGTGAGGCAGACAGAACAGAGATCTCCTTCATCCAGGGGAGATCGAAGAACACAATAGGAATTGGACCCAGGACCTGCAGCTCATGCTTGTGTTACCCTCTGGGACCAGCTCTCCCCAGTCTTATATGCCTCCTGCCCATGCTCTATATGTAACCACAGCCATTTCTACAAACTTAAGGTTCAACCAGATCATTCTTCTGTTACATCTATATTTTGCCAATAATTTCCCATCGCCCTCAAGATGGAGACCCAAGTGCTGAAGAGGGTTCAGGGCCTCCTCATTCCAGTCTGCCTTCAGGTTCTCAGCATGCACCATGCTCCCCGCAGTGGGCATGACCACAACCACAGCGACTTCGGCCCTCCTGGCCTCGGAAGTGCCAGAATCATGGCTCAGGTCCTTCACGTGTGTGTCCGCCAGGCCTGGAACATCCTCCCCTAGTCAGCTGTTCCTCACCCCTCAAGGCTTTGATCCCTAAGTCTCTCTAATCCCTAGGGAGGGGAAGTCCCTTGTCGTATATCCCTATAGCACCCTCTCCTCCCAGTTTGTCTCCCTCGTGATTCCTGCTCCAGGGCCCTCTTCTCCATCAGACTGTGAGCCCCATGATAGTACAGGATCACAACTGTCTGGGTCATGTCTATGAACCAGCACCTATCACAATGCCTGGCTCAGAGCAGGGCTTAGTAAATATTTGCTGAATGAACAAATTTTTTTAAATGGCTAAATAAAAAGCAAAAAGTGAAACAGAATCAAAATCAGGCTACTAAAAAGTCCTTACTGAGTATATTTGCATTCATTTTTTATAATTGTTTAATGAATATTTATTTAGTGTCTGCTATGTGCCAGGAACTGCTCTAGGCACAGAGAAAACAACAGTGAAGAAAACAGGCAAAAATCCTTGCACTCAAGGGGTGGCTTTTGTTAAAGGAGACAAATAATGGAGAAAATAAATGAAAGGTATAGTTGTTAAATGGTGCTTAGAACAATTGGAGGGGTGATACAGGAGGAAACGGGATGTGTAAACATAGGTGCTGAGCACAGGTAGCTAAAGCTAATTCTCATGCTACCTAAGAAGTTCCCGAAGTCTGTATTCCACTAAATTTCTTTTCTCTTTTATCCAATTCCCCTAATGGTGTACATTTAATTAGCTTTCTATTTTAATGCTATTTTAGCTCATTCTGGGTTGATATATGGGTCAGGCATCATTTCTTCTCCCGTCAAATTATTTCCTTTGGATAAATTCCTAAACGGAGAATTATTTAATCAAATGTACATTTTTCAGACCTCGCAAGGCACTGTACTTCCATTTTGTTATCACAAATAATTTTAGAAACTGATAAGGCCACTTAAGCAAAACTTGATGTACCACTTTCATCATAGCATCAGCAGGGATGAGAACTATTGTTGCTTGTTTGTTTACAGTTGTTATTTTAGTAGATGTGAAAATAGTATTTCAAGGTTCCTTTCATTTGTTCCTCTTTGATTCTCCCATTTTTATTTTTACAGTCTGATTGCCCGAATACAAAGTAGTGTTTCTCTACCTCGTGGACAAGCATGACCGTGTTTCCTAAACTCGAGATCTTTGCATTTTCACAAGAGAGCAAAGGCTGCGTGAAAGGCCAAGACAGGAAAAGAGATTCCACAGAATGACCAGGCTTTTTCATTAAGACAACTAGATCATGAAAGCTACTAGAAATGAAGTATGAAAAAGGGTGATAGGGTTCTGACCATGTTGGCAACATGTCAAATACTTAAATATCAAATACTTAAGGCAAATAAGCAATAATCACATACAGTACTAAGAACTAAAGTTGTGATGGTTCTCAAGCACTTAGAGAACATCTGTTCCTTTTGACCAGTTGAAGAATAGCCCTCAAAGGTAATGTTTTTTGCTCTTTGTCTTTTTTTTTCTTTTTCTTTTTTTTTTGGTAATACACGTTTTAATAAGATTGCAACACACCCGGTAGGGGTCACGGTGTGGCACTTCATTACAAGGACATTTTTTTTGTTTCATTTTCCATCCTCCAATGATCACATTCAAGCAATACACGGGTAGCAGTTTCAGGTAAAATAAAGTCCTGGGAGACCCACAACAAATGCACTGGCATTTGTCTTCTGACATGTTCGTTTCTCGCAGCCTCATTCTACAGAGTCTGTTCTGCTGGCTGGAATTTAACCAGAAGCTCTTCTCTCTCTGCCCTCCTTTTCTGGGGAAGAGAGTGAACCTGCCCATCACTTGGGGCACGATGGTCCTTCCCCCGCAGGGGGCAGGACACGGGAAACGGATACTGAGGACCATCAAGGCCAAGGACTTGCAACTTCTCTTGTTCTTTCTCACGAAAGACTTCCAGAGAGGCTGTCTGCTTTCAAGTGAGGCACCAGAGTGCCGAAGCCCTAGTACGAGAAGATATCTGGGAACCGGCTGCCGTCTGGGGACCACCTCTGCCGCTGACATCGTGGTGTGCTATCAGAGCGCTCACTCAAGCATCAGGTTTCTGTGAGCAGTTCACCAGTGCACATCACTGGGCCCCTGCACTGCCTGTGAATGTTCAGTTTTTCCATGCGTTTTCCATGGAAGAGTCAAGAAGAGTTTCAAAACGTCACCTGCTGGAATCCAGAGATGGTATCAAGAAGGCTCCCCATCCCAGAAAATCTGACGCCAGCTATGGTACCTTAGTAAACAAGAAGGCTGATCACAGGGTGTTGACAGGAAGCCAGCCGTTGTCCCCACATGTACAGGAAGGCCGTCCCCGTGGGCTGCAAGCTTCTGTCTGCACTAGCTGGCGGGTATCCTCCGTAATGTACAAAATAGATATCACAAGGCATGTCTGTAAGCGACAGTCACGTCTGCCCAGTGCAGGGCCGCCACTGGTCCTGGCTTTCCGCGCCCAGCGTGGCTGGGCCGCTGGCTACTTGGCCTGGGCCTCCTGCAGGAGTGGCAGCCTGGCGGCCGGGGGCCTGTCAGACCAGGCAGGAAGCTTGTGCTGCAGTGGGGTCCTCTGGGGGTAGAACGTGTAGCTGATGTCATAGCTCAGGAGGCAGCTCAGGGATGCCACGTAGATGTCGGCAAATCGCGACAGGCACCGCAGGAAGTACGTGGGGTTCTGGTCTATGCGGAACAAGCTTCCAAACTGGGCACTGAAGGAAATTTTGGTCATTTCTCTCAACTCCTTCCTCTCCTTTTTCCACTCCTGCAAAACCAGCTGTGACTCCGCATCTCTGTGAACCTGCAACTGCTCCAATAACCCAGTCAAGGTCTGTAGCCAGGTAATAGTTTGAATGTGCTGTTCCATGTTCATGATTCTGAGCTCAGATGTCAATTCCAGGATAATTGCACCCGTTCACCAGCCATGCTTTAGGGTCAAGTCCGCCAGGTCACTGTATATATGGTCACCAAAATACAACACTTTGGATCCCCTCCATCCAGTAAGCTTCAAAAATTCATATAAATTGCCCTGCTTATAAATCTGGCCTTTCTGCAACGTGTAGGTCTTATCCTAGAGTAAGACACCTTTCACAGTCACCTTTCGGAAAGGACTCCACTTATCACTAAAGAAGTTTGGCTTCTCCGCCTGAACAATGACCACATCAAACAGGTCCCTCCAGTCTTTTCCAACAATATACCTCATCCCTTTGACCACAAAGCTACTGGGGCTATTGGTGATGAGAAACATCCTCTTGCCATGATCAGCCAGTTTGGCCAACACTGCACGGGTCTGCTCAGGGTACCAGATGTACTTTTCAATATCTGCTTCAACTGCTCCATACATGATTCCTTTGGTGTGCACCTCCCGAATTGAATCCTTGACGTCTCTGTACAGATGCACAGGCTCATAGTCGATGTTGTTCTTCAGAAAGTACTCGTTCACACAGGACAGCAGGGTCATCTCGGGCAGGGAGAAGATGTCCATGAACATGGACATGATGTCATGGTGTTTCCGTGGGAACTCTCATAAAAGTTGCTCATCTGTTCCAAAGGCACGTGGGAGCCCTCGTACATTTCAATGACTTCCACATCAGGGACCACGCTGAGGCCTCTGTAGACAGTTCCCAGCTGGATGTAATGAAAAGCACTGATCTTCATCAAGACCGACCGCTGCACATCATAACGCAGTCCACTGATTGCAAAGTTTGGGTCATACTCATACTTCCTGATTTCCACGGGATGCCTGTGTTCGTTGATGGGAAGGTCCTGAGCGGCATTAAATATCAGTGTGTGGAGGTGCTTGGAATAAAACACCAAGGTGTAATCATAATCAAAGCTGTAGATTTCAATGTCTGACAGGCTCCTGTCATTGTTTGAGAAGATGGCATCTGGATTCAACAAGTTGCTCACAACTGAAGTAACCAATTCTTCCGTGCTCCTCTTTGCCTCCCAGTAGCGCTCCCAAAGGTAGCGCTTCATGTCCAGGGCGGTCCCAGGTGCCCTGCATAAGGGCCCCGCGCGCGGGGCCCGCGTGCAACCGCCCGCAGTCCGGCACCGCCCCGCAGGGCCGCCACCGCCCTTGCACCGGCCCCACGAGCCACCGCCGCTGCCCTGGCGTGCCTGCCGCTGCCCCGCCGTGAGTGGCGCCTCAGGCTATCTGCCTTTGTTGAGTAAAGATTTTCCAGTTTATATCCTGGAGGCTTGATTATTCAGATTATTTCTGTATTTCTGTATAGCTGAATAAATTAGTAAGTAAAGGCCTTTTTGGTTAATTATTTCATTTCGAAAATTATATTAAATAGCTATTTAGATCACTCATTGCTCTATTTCATTCTTATGTTATCGTTAATATGTAGTTTGCAAAGTTGTACATGGGCTCTAACCAATCAGGTGTTAGATTCATCTTCACTTTCAAAGATAGTAACTGGACGTTTCAACTGCTAATTTAAGTTTACTGTCAAATAGGAGACACTTTGGACAACTTATGTTTTTTTTATTGTCTGGCATATTTGTTCTTTTGACATCAACTAGTTATCATGTCTTTTGATTTCAACTAGATTTTATGTATTTGTATTCCTTTTTAAATGTAGCATAATTTACGTATGACATTGACCATTTTGATGTGCAATTCTATGAGTTTAACACATCAGGTTACAAATAATGTAACAGCTACCAGGGTGAAGATTTAGAACTGTCCCATCTCCTTCAAAAAATGTCCTTATGCCCCTTGGCAATCAAGCTCTCCCTCTATTTTCAGCCCCTGGCAACTACTGATCCGTTTTTGCCTTTTCCAGATTATCATGTAAATGGAATCATAAAGTTTGCAACCTTTTGAGTCTGGCTTCTTTCATTTGGCAGAATGCATTCAAGATTCATCCAGGGTGTTACACACTTCAGTACTTTTCACTGCAGAATAGTGTTCCTTTACATGGATGTGCCACAGTTTGTTTATCCACTTATTAAAGTGCATTTTGAGTTGTTTTCGGTTTAGAGAAATGGTGAACCAAGCTGCTATAGACATCCAGGCACAGGCCTTTATGTGATCATGTTTTCATTTCTCTTGGGTAAATATCTAGGAGTGGCATTTCTGGGTTGTTCAGTGACTTATAAAAAATTGCTAAATGGTTCTACATTTTGCATTCCCACCAGCAAGATATGAGAATTCCAGTCACTTAACATGCTTATCACCTCTTGATATTGTCTGATATTTTTATTTCAGCCTTTGTATTAGGTGTGTAGCAGTGTCTCATTGTGATTTTAATTTGTATTTTTCTGATGACTAATGAAGATGAGCGACTTCTCCTGGGCTTGTCATCCCTGTGTTTTGGTGAAGTGTCTTCAAATATTTTTCCATGTTTAATTGGTTGGATGTTTTCCTATTATTGAATTTGCAGAGCAATTTATATATTTTGGATACAAGTCCTTTCTGTTTTGCCAATATCTCCTCTTAACCCATGGCTTGTCTTTTCATTTCCTTAACAGTATCGTTTGCAAAACAGAAGTTTTTCATTGTGAAGAATTCCAATTTATATTCCTTTTAAACAGTGTGTGTGTGGTTTTTTCCTATCTCTTTTTGCTCCTTGCACCACCATCAGTGATCATTGTACAACAGATTTGTTTTGGTCTATTTCACAAAGCACACGCAGTTGCCGCTTCATCTGCTTAACATCAAGGGAACAAGTATGAGGACATGGGATGAGCATTGAACTGAGAGTCAAGATGTCTAGATTCCTGTTTTGTCAGTGGTTTGCTATCAACTGTGAGCTAATTATTTAAATTCTTTAGGCTTCCATTTCTTCATCTCACATTAGAAATAAAACCCAATTTACCCATTTCAGGAATGGTGAGGATATAGTGAGATAAAAGATGCAAAAGTACTTGCAAAGTGCTGGAAGGATGCTACATGCATTATATTTTCCTCTTCCAAGAGCCTTGCATCAACTTTGACAGTCACACCGGACCCACATTACAAAGGTACCTCTATAACTACAAATAGAAGGCTCTTATATACTTTGTGTACCCAGTACTTCCCTCTTTCACTCTAGAATATCCTTTGGTAACTTCAAATTTTCTTTTCACGCTCTTTTATCCATTTTTTAAATTCTATATATTTAATACTGGATAATCTCCAGATTTCATTTCAGAAACTTGTAATTTTTATTTTCTTCAAAAAGAAATGCTCTAACCAGCAAGAGGATTAGGATTCCTTCCCTTGGACATTTGGCAGAAACATCTTCTTTCATGAAATAGTGGTGTTATTCAACAATGGAGCATGATTTTTTTTCTTCTCTCTCTCAAGGGAGGAAACTGAGGTATAGCAGAAGATTAAACATTCTCTAGGATATGTACAGTCCCTTTTCCAGTAAGAATAGGTAAAGAAAAGGATATTTCTGTGGACAGGAATATTTGTGTTTAGGAATTATAGCTGTAAGGTTCTAAAAATTCAAACTGTCTAGGAAAGGAATAAATTTTTTTTAAAGGTTTAGTCTATATAACCATAGGGAGCTGATAATTTGTTACTTTCATGAAGCATTTAAAATCTTTATTTAACATTTTGAATTTAAAAAGGCTTCTTTATCAGTTATGTAGCTAATTTTGGTAAAATTGCTGTTAGTCTATTTTGGGAAATAGGTAACTCTTACAGTGAATTTGTAATAACCAAATAAGTCAAGTCCAGAATAATTGCTTTAAAATGAAGGTCAAATTATGTCACCACTCTGGTCAATAGCTTTGCCATCTTACTCAGAGTGACAGCCAATTGCAAGGGTCCACTCTCCCCCACCTCCCTGATGTCAGCTCCTGTCACTCTCCCCTCTTGCCTTCCCCACTCCAGTTTACTGGCCTTCTCTTCCTTGTTCATTTCAGCTCTTGTGTTCTCACTGGTGCCCCCTGCCTGGAGTGCTCTTCTCCCAACTATCGCATGGCTCATTCCTGGTCCAGGACCAGCTACATAATTTGTTGGGCCCAGTATAAAATGAAATGTATTTTGTTAAAAAATTATTAAGAATCTTAAGATGGCAACAGCAGAGTATTAAATCAAGTGTGGCTACATAGGTAAGTACACCCACAAAGCGTGCCCTGCCTGGCTCCTTGACTCCTTCATATCTCTGTTTCAAAGTCACCTTGTCTTAGAGAAGTTGTCCTTCTGTCCATTCTATATGAATGAGTTACCCCTAGCATCCTTGGCCCTTTTATTTTATTTATTGATTACTCGATTGTCTACCTTTCCCCAGTGGGATATAAAGTCCTTACATGCTGTATCACCCAGAGCATAAGACATACCCAGCACATAACACAGTAGCCACTCAAATATTTGTCAACTGAATGAATAAAAGAGTAAATGAGAAGTAATAAAAATCCAAAGCCATATGAATAAAAAAAAATCAAGAGGCAGACCAGACTTTAAAACAGTAAATATAAAAACTGTATTTGCATGTATGGGGAGAGGCTCAGATTTGGAAATTCAAATTTAGGAAAAAGGAGAATCGACTCAGCCTCAGTTCTTACGTTAGCTGGTTCTGTGACTTTGGAAAGGCCTCTCGATCCCTCTGAATCCCATGCTGTCACCAGTGCAGTAAGGGGCCTTCCAACACTTCATTCTATGACTTTATGGAACAGTCTCAAATGTGACAGTATAATATAATAATCTGATTAGTTGAAGATATTTTCTATACATTTGGGTCAAAAAACAAAAAACAGGATGCTCTTTGGATGACTGGTCTAGCATTTCTCCAGTCCTCTCCTTCAATGTGACGGTCCACTTACGAATATGTATGGTATACAGTATACATATATACTGTATGATATATTGTGGCCTCACAAAATCATTTTTCCTGAGGGAAAAAGAGCTCTGCTTTGAGGAGTAGCTAGAATTCTTATAAATAGCTTATTATGTATCAGAGTTTGGGTGACTTGGCCATTTAAACTCTTAAATTGATGACATTCATGCGTTTATTCAAATCCACAGGCTGTCATATGTTAGTTCTTTAAGAAGAGATGCAAATCTAACTGGAGGCCCCCAGGCCTGCACACTTCTCCTCACTCCTCTTTGGGACAATTCTGGGGTATCTACTGCTGAATCCATTGTGGAAAACAGAGTCTTCATTTAATATGCCAAGCTCCCTTTTGATATTATTAATTTAAAAAATCATGAAGAAATGTTGTGATCATAAATTCTCTCAGCATAGACGATGTTGAAAAAAAACCCCACAAAACACTATAATGCCTTCTGGCTCTGTATGTGTCTGTGTTGAAAAATATTTGTTTTCCAAATCTCAGCCTCTCGCCTTTTTGGTCAATAGCTGTGCATAGTACTTGCTCTGTAGTTTGTTTTTCATGTCCATTTTGCTTGGGATAATGTCCTATGTCTTTTTTATTCTTCTGATTCTTTTTCCTCTACTCATTGTGTTTTTTTAGCAAAGAAGCAAACCTATTTCTTCTCCTAGAATCCACATTAATCCTTCCCACTGAAAGATTTCTGATGTGCTTTTATCACTATTTTTAAATAATCCCCATATTCTATCTGATAGGAGAGCAAGATGGACCCCCATCACATAAGAATAGACAGAGGCAAAATGAACTAAAAGTGAAACCCAATACAGATATTAAGAGCACAGCTATAGCCTTGGTCAACTGAATAAGGAAGGGCTTAGGAGTCCTATAAATCTCAGTACAAGGTTAGAGTAGGACTTACTACCAGGCTCCGCTGATGTTGAAGTCTTGATATCCTCTTGATTATGAATCCTACTTCTAGGGGCAAGGATTACAGTTCCTTATTGGGCAGCCCCAGTTATAACAGTTAGGGAAATATGAATATAGGAAATTTGCTTCATCATCAGAAAGGCAGGTTAGACACAGCAGAGCTTAGTGAATTAAAGGTAAGTTAAAATTGAATGCCTTCTTGCTCAGACAGTAAGGACAAAATAAGAATAAAAAGCACTGTATGTACATATTATTCCCAATTGTGCTACCAGCATGCAAAGAGCATCTGAGAAGCATGAAAATCCAGAACATCCCATGGACATCCCATAAATGAGTCTACACATATAGATTCAGGGACATCAAGGATGATTTCCTGTCTATGAAAAACACCTCCTTCTCTCCTTCCTAAAGGTTTGGATAAAAGCATAAGAAATCTTCCTACAACAAAAAATTAAAAGATAGATTTGGCCACCTGGGATAGAAGAAAAGACCTCTGTGGTAGGAACTGGAAGATCTGTTTCCAATCCCAACCATTTCCCTAACCAGCTTGAGTAAGTTTCTCGTAGACCCTTTGTAGCAACCCTTCTGTCAGCTAAACACCATGGGTGGGACTCACCCAGCTGACATCAGGTGGGACAGAAGAATCACCCAGCTGAGCCCTTCTCAAATGTCTGAAGCACAACACTGCTTCAAAATTATACAATTATATATAATTATTATAATTATATATAAAAATAGTTGCTGTTTGAAGCTACTAAATTTTGGAGTAACTTGTTACACAGTAATAGGTAACTGAAACTGAATTTTGTACTGGAGGCAGGTGCTGTTAGAACACAATCCTAAAGCATGTGGCATTGGCTTTGGAGTGGAGACGTGGGTGAAAGGTAGAAGAGCTTGGATGAGACTGTTGGTAAATTGTCAAATGACAAAAGGAAAAATGTTTTTGGAGCCTGGAGAAGAGATGTAGTGGTAGAAAGTTCAGCGAAACTGTTGCCTATAGTAATGTAGAAAATAGAAAAACTAATGAACCGTTAGATCAGGCTAAAGGGATTTCCAGACAACATCAAAAGTAGCAACTGGTTTATTTTTACTTTATGTGACAAAATGCCATAGAGAGTATTTAGATTAAATAAGAAAATGTACAATTTTCAAGCAGATTTTAGAGGAAATACAAGGAAGCCAAGACTTCCTGTTTCCAAAACAAAAATGTTTTCCATTCCCAGCATCTCTGGATGGTAAAATAATCTCAAAGTAAGAAATGGTCTCAGGGTAAAGATCTTAAGGGTGTTGCTACAAGACCTTTGTTGAGATTCAGAAAGATTTAAGGGTGTGCATAGTAGGACTGATAAAAATCTTAAGGAAATGCCTAGTGGATTCTCTCTGGCTGGAAAGGAGCCTTTAAGAATCTAAGGGTAAAATGTTGTAAAATCTTTTATCTAGCTAAAAAGGTGTCAAGAATCTTGAAGACTTTGTCTCATAGCACCCTGTGTCACAACAAGCCAGAGAGGAGCTTACCTGGAAGATAATTGTGAGTATGATTTTGATCTAATGGAATTAACCCCAAAAAGAGTCCTACAAACACACAAAGAGAGCTTTAAGAGAACTGTACTATAGAAGCAGTTAGCTGAATGGACAGTCCAGAATGAAAAGAGACCTTTGTACCCACAAAGGAAGAAGACTGAGAAAACTACCTAGCCAAGCATAGGTCATTTGTTATACAAAAGAAAAGATGACTCGGAGGGTAAAACCAAGAGCCCAAAGAAGAGAGAACGGAACCAGGGAGAATCATTGCCAGGGAGGAAGACTGGGCCTAATCAAGGAAGTGGCAACAAGTGCACAGTTCTATTCTATACGTAGTTGGATTTCTGAATTGGTCTAGACCAGTGACTGCTATGTGCCTCCTATTCCCACCTGTTTGGATGAGAATGTCTGTTATATTTATCCTCTTCCTGTATCACCACTGTCTGTTGGCTGTGAAGGGGCAGATAACTCGTGTCTTTATTCAACATATTCAACTTCTAGACTTACTCACATAACAATATTCTGAACCTCAGCTTGAGCCTGAAGCTAGAATTGGGTGAGAGTTCTGAAGGTCTTGGGAGATGTAAATGTATTTGCAGGTGGAAGAAATATTCATGGTCTGTGGCCAAAAGGGGGACTGTGATAGGTGAAAGATGGCCACAGTTTCTTTGATGCTCCTCCCCTGGAAGGCTGGAGTCTAACATTCTTCCCTTCTAATCTGAGCTGGCCTCCTTGACTTGTTTGATAGAATGCAGCAGAATTGACATTCTGGGAATTTTGAGACTAACTCATATAAAGTCTTGAATTTTTCATCTAGGTGGCCTCTTGGGACACTTTCTGGGAACCAGGTACCACCATGCTGGAGAGGACACATGTGGGCATCAAGATGACGTCTCCACTTAGCACAGTCCTCCAGCTCAGACATAGCATGGAGCTCTCTTGGACCCGTGGACCAGCCCATCCACCAGCTGTATATTACAGAGTGACCTCAGTCAATGCTGTGTGGAGTCAAAGAGTTGCCCAGCTAAGCCCTGCCTGAATGTCTGAATCACAAAATTGTGAGAAAAAATAAAACATATTTTTATTTAAAGCTGTTATGTTTGGGGGGGATGAATTGTTTTGCAGCAGTAGATAACCAGAACAAAGTCTCTTTCTCTTTCTGGGTCTCAGTTTCCTCACCAACAAAATGTGAGATTTGAATCAGACCTCTAAGTTTTTTCAAATTTTAACAAAAATAGCAAAATAACACATAACTATTTTTATTAAACTGCCATAATTTTACTTATAAAACCATCTATAAATAGTAAGCATTACAAATTATGTCACTTCTGACTAAAATGTCAGAAATAGAGTTAAAACATTGGGGAATTATTGTCAATACACACTAACCACCATTCTGGCTGAAGATAGGTTAGCAAGGTTAACATTTTTATAGAGAGACAATCTGATTTCTCCTCAATGATTCTCCATAGGGGCTGGCTAAATGCACTCAAATTACTTAATATCTAAAACAGCTAAGTCTTTCAAACAAAATTTACCTTGAACAAGGCATATGAAAATTGATCCAGAAGATTAATTCCTATCTGCAAACACATCAGTGACTACGTATATATGTATGGGTAAACGCATATAATTCTGTCTACGCATTTAGCACAGGAGGTCTTAACTCAGAATCTATGTACCCTCAAGGAGTCCAAGGATAGAGTTCAGGTGGTTCACGTATTTTCAATGGAAAAAATTACGTATTTATTTTCCCTAACCTTTAACTGAATTTAGCATTAACTTCAATTATGCATGCAGGTAGCAAACCAGAAAAGTATCAGCAGTATCTGTGATTTTTGTTACCAGTAGCAGTCACCAATATTTTCATATCACATAACAGTTGTTGCAGATATCTCTAATTATCATTTACGCTCATCACAACTTTGTAGGGTTATTAATCCCACTGATAGAGTCACTATTGAATGCATTAATAAAGAGATATATATGTTATTAATGTATGAATCCTACTATATCATAAATTCACTTTTGATATTTTAATATTTTATCATAATTGGTTTCCTTTTTAATGCTATGTTTTAAATTTTATTTTTTTAAAATTATTCTGAAAAAGGATCCCTAGCCTTCTCTAAGTCTAGAGAAGGGGTCGATGGCACCAAAAGGTTAAAAACCCCTCACTGGCCTCTCCAGCCAGGCAGCACACACCCAGCCCCTGCCATGGGCCCAACGTGGTCCTGGAGATCGACACACCAATACATTAGTTTTCTCTCATGCTTTGCTTCCTCTTCCTGTTTCCTACGTTAGTTGCTCTGAATATCAGCCCCTGACTTAGGCCCCTATCTCGCTTCTGGCCTCCTCATTCTTCACAGATTATTCGGCCTCATACTTCATTACAGAGAAATTGGAACTTCTTCATTTTATCCATGTCCATTGACTCTATTGCTACCTATATGCTGTTCTCTCTCAAATATATAAATTTCCAAATCTCATGTCTCTCTTGAATTTGAATTCTAACCACCTGCTCATCCTAAATATCCTCCACACACTTCAAATTGAACGGGATCATTCATTACCCATTCCTGCCATCACAAGCTCTGACTCACTCACACCTAGGCACAGATGGTGACAACAATTCTGTGCATTAGACTCTATGGTGCCATATCTGGATTTAACTCCCTCTCCCTCATCCCCAAATTGTAATATTTAATTTGTCCCTTTAAATATTTCTGAAATCCATTTCTCTTACTCGACCCAGACCCTGCCCAATTCTAGCCATGACCATTTTAATAATCTTTTAAAGAATCTCCTGGTTTCTAGTATCTCACTGTCTTCAGTCCAACTAGAATTATCCTTCTAGAACTCAAATTAAGCCATCTCACTTTCCACCTTAAAAGCTGTATTGCCTAGATCAGTGAGCCTCACCTGGGTGATCTGTTAAAGCACAGGTTGCTGGGCCCCACCCCCAAGGTATCTGATCCAGTAAGTCTGTAGTGGGGCCTGGGAATTCGCATTTCTAACCCATTCCCAGGTGAGGTTGCTGCTGCTCAGGAAGCGACCCTTGAGAATTACTGGCCCAAACCAGTAAAACTGTTTGCTTTGTAGTTCTTCCAAGAAAAAATGTTTCAGTACCACCCTCCTAAACATGTATGCCTATTTATTTATACATTATATATTCAACGCATGTTCTAATGCACTAACACAGTGGGTACATCATGAAACACACTAAAAATCATCATAAAAAGATGAGCTCAAAACAAATAGAAAGTTCAAGACTATCCTTCCTGCATCCAAATGGACCCTGTTGTTCACCCTGCATCAGAGGATTCTGGGAGGGATAAAGATTAAGAATAAGCCCACGACTTGAGATGCAAAGTCTTATCCTCAGTTTTTCTGGTCAATCATAGCCAGCCTGCGTTCTCTCTAATCCTGGCTCCAGACCATACGTTACAACCTTAGGAAATTTCCTTAACTTCTCTAAGCCTCTGTGTCTTCCTCTGGAAAATGGAGATAATGTTAGTAACTACCTGGGATTGTTCTTAGGATTAAATAAATTCATATGCATAAAAAAGTCCCTAGCGTATAATAAATGTTTGATTAATGTTGACTATCATGATTGCTCCCGGTTAGACACCTTATGCTATAACCATGCTGATCAATTCACTGTTCCCTGAATAAACATCTACAACTCAATGTCTTTGCTCATGTTGTATCCTCTACCTGGAATATACTTCCTTTATCTCCAGTTGGTAATATCCTTCTCATCTTTCACAGCCCAGCTGAAAATATTATGTCCCCCCGTGACAACTTAACCCGAACTTCCTGGCATAATTAATTGGTGTCTACTCTGTGTTCCTCTGCACTTGTACAAGCCTCTGAATATGGCTTTCCACAATGTATTATGTACAGTTGCTTACATGCCATTTCCTCCAATATTGTGAGCATGATATGAACAATGTCTAGTTGACCTATGTATCCATCACATCACCCCCAGAAAGTGCTTGGCACATGGCAGATGGTAGATACTGATTGCGAAGGAGGGTGAGGACATAAGGGTGACAATCCTATTCTAGTACCACAGCCCAGCCTGTGACCTTGTGTTCGGCTGCAGATGGTGTTTTCCCCAAGTGACTCCCCACTTCAGCCCCACTTTCCCTGGTCCCTTGGCCAATGAGGCTGTGATATAATAAAAATGAAGATTTAGTCTTTGTCCCAGATTCCTAGCACACAGCTCCTAAAAACCTTGAAAACTTCAGAGTGATGAGTGTCTTATGCATGCTATCGAGACGACTGGTTCTAGGGGCCCCTGGACAGCTTCTGGATGGGGGTTGTTCATTAGAAAGATCAAGCCTTAAATAGAAACTTGGAACTTTCAGTCCTTTCCCCTAACTTCCTGGGAGAGGAGAAGGGCTGGAGATTGAGTCTAATCACCAATGGCCAATGATTTCACCAATCATGCCTGCATAAAGCAACCCCCATGAAAACCCCTGAACAACAGGATTTATTAAAGGGCTTCTGGGTTGATGAATGCATCTATGTGCTGGGAAAGTGCTGCACCCCAATTCCACAGGACAGAAGCTCCTGCACTTGGGACCTTTCTGGATCTCACCCTATGTACCTCTTCATTTGGCCGTTCATTTGTATCTTTTATAATGTCCTTTCAAATCAACCTGGAAACATAATAAAGTATTTTCCTAAGGTTTGTGAACTCTTCTGGCAAATTATCAAACCTGAAGAGGGAGTTGTGGGAACCCCAGATTTAGAGCCAGTTGGTCAGAAGTACAGGTGTCAATCTGAGCTTACAACTGGCATGGAGGCAGTCTTCTAGGACTGAGCTCTTAATCTGGGTCATTAGTGTCAGATTAAATTGAATTGTAGGCCACCCAGCTGATGTCCAGAGAGTTGAAGAATTGGTTGGTGTGGGGAAAAGAACCAAAAAACACCCATTTGGTGGAACGTGAGTAAAACCAGTTCAGAGAGGACAATTAGGTTTCATATGGAAGTCTGCATCCATCTAATAGAAATATGCTAGAGGTACCATACCGCAAACTATGCCTTCATCAGCCCTGCATCCCGTCCATCTGAATAGTATGTCCACAAAATGGTGACAGACAAAACCTATTCAAATTGATACCTCAGTTCTTCTCCCTGGTTTCTGTAATGTCATGGCCTTGGATATAAAAAACTGAATGCTTGTCCTCAGTTGAAAACTCTCCCCAACCTCATTAATAAGAAAGCCCAAGCTTCCAAGGCCCTGAAGGCTTTAAATTATGTTTCCCTTGAGTCAACGCCGGACCCCTCTGTCACAGTATGTCCCAGTGCATATCCACATCCATTTGAACCACAGGTAACATGTGTTAGAGGTTGTGCTTCTCAACACTGCCCTGGTTGTCTGCAGGTCTCATCTTCAGTTCTTTCAGAGTTGCTACCAGGTTCTCCAAGTAGACTTGCTCTTTGTTAATCCTTGTTGCCCACTCCATGAAAAATACCGGAATCAAAGTACACTAACATTTTAATAAACCAGTCAAAGCCCATCCACCACCTGCTAATCAGGGTAACACTGTCACCCTCCCTCTGCCCAGATTCAACAGAGCTCTGTTTACATGTACTCGTGATACTGGGCTAATTTATTGTGAAAGAAAAGCTAGCTTCATGTCACATAAGGTATATTTTTAAACCACGGCACACAGCATAAGGGAGCCAGATACGCCCCTGTCAACCCTAATGAAAGAAGAATATCAGACCCATTAAAAGGCTAAAGTCCAATCACCCTTCAGTGACTTTTCTTCTCATCAGCAAAAATGCTCATTAATTCTAATATCTTTGCTTTCAGGCATGAACTATGAGATCTGAACAGAAATTTCATTTGTAATGAATACGTTTGGACAGAAGTAAAATTATGATGATTCTACTGGTAATAATAAAAATAATAAAACATATCACAGGAACCAGAGGATTCTCTGAGCTGGCAGGGGATCTGTGAGACCCTCTGTCTGTGACATAGTCTTATGATGCCCAGAAGCACCTGTATAAATAGTGTGACTATAAAATCATGAGGCTGATTCTTCTAACCAATAAACCAGAATGCATAGGTCCAGATAGCAAACATCCATTACCAACTTAATCAAGTGTTGAGGATATGGACTGTTCTTTTGAATAACCCTGTGAGCCTATTTTTGAGCCTGTATTTGGTGAATCTACAGGAATGCTTTTTCTGGGATGGGAGATTATTGTAAGGATACTGGGGACAAGTATGTAGACGGCCACAGAGTCACCTTGGAACCCAGAGATTCCAGGTCTGGATTTTCCTAAAGAAGGAGATAATCATTCTCCATGATTTAGACATCAATGAAATAACCAAGATTCTCTTACTTGACTTAGCATGTATATTTTCCACCAGAAAAAAAATCTTTGAGTTCTGCATACAGCAGGTACTTAACAAATATTTGTTCAGTGAGTAAGTGAATAGGTTCAGATTTGCCACTATCCAACACTATCCAATTGCTTCCCTAGTCTTTAAGGAATAAGGCTGTCCAATACCACAACCTAATCCCACAACCTAACCCCATGACTACACTAAAGGCAGGGGAAAAGCCTCATGGAATAGCTATATCAGCCCTGGGCTCCTCACCTCTAAGATAATTTAACATAAAAGAATAGACTACTACTTTTTTAAGCCCCTGCATTTATGTCTCTGCTACCAATAGCCAAATATATCAATAGTTACTAATCCATCCCAACATATACTACTGCTCCCATTTCACAGGTAAGCAAACCAGTTCAGAGAGATTAAGATTCTTGCACCAGACTACACAGCTAGAAAGCACAAAGCCAGGCTTATAAACCCTGGTCTCTCACAGCAAAATCTTGTTCTTCCTAATGTGCCTACCACTGTAGTGGCCATGAATCAATAGAGCAATTAGAATTGTTATGTCTATTGTAATATGTAGTTAGAAAAAGGATTTGGTTTCAATAGATCAAAGAGAAAAGAAATTAGAAAGAGAGCCTGTGGGGAAATGTGTATGTGGAGAGTTGCCAGAAGAGAGGCCAGCCAAAAAAGGATTTAACACAATTGCTTATCAAATGGGCAAAGGACAGGACCTGCAATTCACAAGTGAGGACACATAATTAGAAGACAAATGGGGAAAACATTTAATTTCTGTAGATATCAAGGAAAAGCAAATTGAAACAACAGCTTTATGCCTTCTAAAACAACAAAGAATGGCAGCACTCAGTGTTATCAACGTGCTGTGAAGGCCATACACAAATGGACCCTGGTGAAAATATAATTTAGAACACCTATTTGAAACAAATTTACCTATAATTGTCAAGAGTCATGAAGGTGTTTATGCCCTTTATCTTAAAGAACATACGAGAGAAAGAAATGTATTTATATAGATAAAGATGCAAACCATAGCAATATTCAGAACAGCAACAGTTTAAAATTAAGTAGCCACAGACAAGAGGATGTTTGTGTAATATGGTGGAATATTACAGCGTTAGCTCAGTCTATCCCCTCTGGTCTGGACCACTGCAATAGATTTGTTTCTTGTCGCCAGCATTGTCCTCCAATCCAGGCTCCACTCTGTCACCAGATAGGTCTAATGAGTATGGCACTCCCATCACCAGCCTGGTGGAGTTCCAAGTTCTGAGACAGGCCCCCAGGGCTTCTGCAAGCTTTGTTCCACCTGCCTGTCCAACTTCATTCCTTGCACCTGCCCCACCTGCAGGCCTGTTTTCCCAGTGTATTAAATACAATATAAACACATTCATTTCCTGAATAAACATCTATAACCCAATGTCCTTGCTTATGCTGTAGCCTCTGCCTGGAATACCCTTCCTTCATTTCCACTTGGTAAAATCCTTCACATCCTTCACAACCCAGCTGAGAAGGTGAGCTGGGCTTTACTCATGCATCTTTAGAAATAGCGGGGCTGTATCTGTGCAACAGATGCCAGTTTGCCTTCAAGACTGAGCTTACTTACTGCCTCTTTGTAAATAATTTCCTAATTTTCTACACCTTCATTCCCAGGTGAAATCAACCATGCTTCCCTTGGGACCTCCAATGAATGGTCTATCATGGTTATATGGATGTTTATCATGGTATCTGTTATTCCTCATTGCATGTATTTTTGTATATGTCTCTCTCTATTAAACTCCTTGAGGTCACGGGCACATCACCATAACCAATCATATCAGCATCTTATTCACTACCATTTATTTAATGATTACTCTGTGCCAAGAACTGTGCCACGCATTTTGCATTTTATCTCCACATCTCATTAAAATTTTACAACTCTGATAAAGTATGTTGTTAATTAGTCTCAGTTTAAAATATGTGGAAACTGAGGCTCAAAGAAGTTGATTAACTTGCCCAAGGCACAAAGTGAGCAAATGGCATAGCCAAGACTTGAACCCTGGTCTAATTGATTCTGGCCATCTACCCACCATACTGTCTCATTCTCTTTTTTAATATAGTAGCTGAGCATCTTGTCATCATGGAGGAGCCCGAAGGTTCCCAAAGGCAGACATTGGGGCTTGTTAATGAAGACAGGCCAAACAAAGGTAAAGCCTTGACATGGAAGAAAGAACAAGCTGAGTTCTGATGATGTCACTGGAGCCCAGGATCCAATGGTGCCTGAAGCTGGCCCTGTGCTGTGGAGACCTCAGCTTGCAGGATCTTGGTTCCAAGGCTGGAGGTCGGGCCCGAGCTCCTGTGGTGGGAGCGCCGAGTCCAAACTTCAGGACTAACAGAGAACCTCAGACCCCAGGGAATATTAATCAGAGTGAGGCTTACCAGAGGTCATCACCTTGGCAACAAGACCTGGCTCTACCCAACTGCCAACTGCCTGCAAACTCCAGTGCTGGACACCTCAGGCCAAACAACCAGGAAGACAGGAATACAGCCCCACCCATCAAAAAAAAAAAAAAAAAGAAAAGACAAAAAACTATGTTACAAACAAAGGAACAAGGTAAAAACTTACAAGACCAAATAAATGAAGACAAAATAGGCAACCTACCCGAAAAAGAATTCAGAGTAATGATAGTAAAGATGATCCAAAATCTCAGAAACAGAACGGAGAAAATACAAGAAACATTTAACAAGGACCTAGAAGAACTAAAGAGCAAACAAACAGTGATGAACAACACAATAACTGAAATTAAAAATATGCTAGAAGGAATCAATAGCAGAATAACTGAGGCAGAAAAACGGATAAGTGAGCTGGAAGATAAAATGGTGGAAATAATTGCTGGGGAGCAAAATAAAGAAAAAAGAATGAAAAGAATTGAGGACAGTCTCAGAGACCCCTGAGACAACATTAAATGCACCAATATCCGAATTATAATGGTCCCAGAAGAAGAAGAGGAAAAGAAAGGGTCTAAGAAAATATTTGAAGAGATTATAGTTGAAAACTTCCCTAACATGGGAAAGGAAATAGTCAATCAAGTGCAGGAAGTGCAGAGAGTCCCATACAGGATAAACCCAAAGAGAAACACACCAAGACATATATTACTCAAGCTATCAAAAATTAAATACAAAGAAAAAATATTAAAAGCAGCAAGGGAAAAGCAACAAATAACATACAAGGGAATCCCCATAAGGTTAACGGAGGATTTTTCAGCAGAAACTCTGTAAGCCAGAAGGGAGTGGTAGGACAATTTAAAGTGATGAAAGGGAAAAACCTACAACCAAGATTACTCTACCCAGCAAAGATCTCATTCGGATTCGGCAGAGAAATCAAAAGCTTTTACAGACAAGCCAAAGCTACGAGAATTCAGCACCACCAAACGAGCTTTAAAACAAATGCTAAAGGAACTTCTTGAAGCAGGAAACAAGAGAAGAAAAAGACCCACAAAAACAAACCCAAATCAATTAAGAAAATGGTAATAGGAACACACATATCGATAATCACCTTGAGTGTAAATGGATTAAATGCTCCAAACAAAAGACATAGACTGGCTGAATGGATACAAAAACAAGACCCATATATATGTTGTCTACAAGAAACCCACCTCAGACCTAGGGACACATACAGACTGAAAGTGAAGGGATGGAAAAAGATATTCCATGCAAATGGAAATCAAAAGAAAGCTGGAGTAACAATACTCACATCAGATAAAATAGACTTTAAAATAAAGACTGTTACAAGAGATAAAGAAGGACACTACATAATGATCAAGGGATCAATCCAAGAAGAAAACATAACATTGTAAATGTTTATGCGTCCAACATAGGAGCACCTCAATACAAAAGGCAAATGCTAACAGCCATAAAAGGAGAAATCGACATTAACACAATAATAGTGGGGGACTTTAACACCCCACTTACACCAATAGACAGATCATCCAGACAGAAAATAAATAAGGAATCATAAGCTTTAAATGACACGATAGACCACATAGACTTAATTGATATTTTTAGGACATTCCACCCAAAAGCGGGAGAACACACTTTCTTCTCAAGTGCACATGGAACATCCTCCAGAATAGATCACATCTTGGGTCACAAATCAAGCCTTGGAAAATTTAAGAAAATTGAAATTGTATCAAGCATCTTTTCTAACCACAATGCTATGAGATTAGAAATCAATTACAAGAAAAAAAAACTGTAAAAAACACAAATACATGGAGGCTAAACAGTGTGCTGCTAAATAACCAAGACATCACTGAAGAAATCAAAGAAGAAATTTAAAAATACCTAGAAACAAATGACAACGAAAACACGATGACCCAAAACCTATGGGATGCAGAAAAAGCAGTTCTAAGAGGGAAGTTCATTGCAATTCAAGCTCACCTCAAGAAACAAGAAAAATCTCAAATAAACAACCTCACCTTACACGTAAATCAACTAGAAAAAGAAGAAAAAGAAAACCCACTAAAACTTAGGAGAAGGAAACTAAAAGTTAGTAGAAGGAAAGAAATCATAAAGATCAGAGCAGAAATAAATGAAATAGAAATGAAGAAAACAATAGCAAGGATCAATAAAACTAAAAGTTGGTTCTTTGAGAAGATAAACAAAATTTATAAACCTTTAGCCAGACACATCAAGAAAAGAAGGGAGAGGACTCAAATCAATAAAATTAGAAATGAAAAAGGAGAGATTAAAACTGACAACACAGAAATACAAAAGATCATAAGAGATTACTACAAGCAACTATATGCCAATAAAATGGACAACCTGGAAGAAATGGACAAATTCTTGGAAAGGTACAACTTTCCAAGATTGAACCAGGAAGAATTAGAAAATATAAACAGACCAATCACAGGTAACGAAAATGAAACTGTAATTAAAAGTCTTCCAACAAACAAAAGTCCAGGACCAGATTGCTTCACAGGTGAATTCTATCAAACACTTAGAGAAGAGTTAACACCTATCCTTTTGAAACTCTTCCAAAAAATTGTAGAGGGAGGAACATTCCCAAATTCGTTCTATGAGGCCACCATCACCCTGATGCTAAAACAAGACAAAGATATCACAGAAAAAGAAAATTATAGACCAATATCACTGATGAACACAGACGCAAAAATCCTCAACAAAATATTAGCAAACAGAATCCAACGACACATTAAAAAGATCATACACCATGATTAAATGGGATTTATCCCAGGGATGCAAGAGTTCTTCAATATATGTAAAACAATCAATGTGATATACCATATTAACAAATTAAAGAATAAAAAGCATGTATCATCTCAATAGATGCAGAAAAAGCTTTTGACAAAATTCAACACCCATTTATGTATGATAAAAAACTCTCCAGAAAGTGGGCATAGAGGGAACCTACCTCAACATAATAAAAGCTATATACGACAAACCCACAGCAAACATCATTCTCAATGGTGAAAAACTGAAAGCATTTCCTCTAAGATCAGGAACAAGACAAGGATGTCCACTCTCGCCACTATTATTCAACATAGTATTGGAAGTCCTAGCCACAGCAGTCAGAGAAGAAAAAGAAATAAAAGGAATACAAAATGGAAAAGAAGTAGTAAAACTGTCACTGTTTGCCAATGACATGATACTATACATAGAAAATCCTAAAGATGCCACCAGAAAACTACTAGAACTAATCAATGAATTTCGTAAGGTTGCAGGATACAAAATTAATGCACAGAAATCTCTTGCATTCCTGTACACTAACAATGAAAGATCAGAAAGAGAAATTAAGGAAACAATCCCATTTACCATCACAACAAAAAGAATAAAATACCTAGGAATAAACCTACCTAAGGAGGCAGAAGACCTGTATTCAGAAAACTATAAAACACTGATGAAAGAAATCAAAGATAACATAAACAGATGGAGAGTTATACTATGATCCTGGATTGGAAGACTCAATATTGTGAAAATGACTATACTACCTAAAGCAATCTACAGGTTCAATGCAATCCCTATCAAATTATCAATGGCATTTTTCACAGAAATAGAACAATAAATTTCACATTTTGTATGGAAACACAAAAGACCCTGAATAGCCAAAGCAATCTTAAGAAAGAAAAACAGAGCTGGAGGAATCATGCTCCCTGACTTCCGACTATACTACAAAGCTACAGTAATCAAGGCAGTATGGTACTGGCACAGAAACAGAAATATAGATCAATGGAACAGGATAGAAAGCCCAGAGATAAACCCACACACATAAGTCACCTTATCTTTGACAAAGGAGGCAAGAATATACAATGGAGAAAAGAAAGCCTCTTCAATAAGTGGTGCTGGGGAAAATGGACAAATACTAGTAAAAGAATGAAATTAGAACACACTCTAATACCATACACAAAAGTAAACTCAAAATGGATTAAAGACCTAAATGTAAAGCCAGACACTATAAAACTCTTAGAGGAAAACATAGGCAGAACACTCTATGACATAAATCACAGCAAGATCCTTTTTGACCCACCTCCTAGAGAAACGGAAATAAAAACAAAAATAAACAAGTGGGACCTAATGAAACTTCAAAGCTTTTGCACAGCAAAGGAAACCATAAACAAGACAAAAAGACAGCCCTCAGAATGGGAGAAAATATTTGCAAACAAAGCAACTGACAAAGGATTAATCTCCAAAATACACAAGCAGCTCATGCAAATCAATATCACAAAAACAAACAAACAACCCAATACAAAAATGGGCAGAAGACCTAAATAAGCATTTCTCCAAAGAAGACATACAGATGGCCAACAAATACATGAAAAGATGCTCAACATCACTAATTATTAGAGAAATGCAAATCAAAACCACAATGAGGTATCACCTCACACCGGTCAGAATGGCCATCATCAAAAAAATCTAGAAACAATAAATGCTGGAGAGGGTGTGGAGAAAAGGGAACCCTCTTGCACTGTTGGTGGGAATGTAAATTGATACAGCCACTATGGAGAACAGTATGGAGGTTCCTTAAAAAACTAAAAATAGAACTATCGTATGACCCAGCAATCCCACTACTGGGCATATACCCAGAGAAAGCCATAATTCAAAAAGATATACATGTACCACAATGTTCATCGCAGAACTACTTACAGTAGCCAGGACATGGAAGCCACCTAAATGTCCAACAACAGATGAATGGATAAAGAAGATGTGGCACATATATACAATGGAATATTACTCAGCCATAAAAAGGAACAAAATTGAGTTATTTGTAGTGAGGTGGATGGACCTAGAATCTGTCAGAGTGAAGTAAGTCAGAAAGAAAAAAGCAAATACCATATGCTAATGCATATATATGGAATTTTAAAAGCGGTACCGGTGAACCTAGTGGCAGGGCAAGAGTAAAGACACAGACCTAGAGAACGGATGTGAGGGCACGGCTGGGGAAGGGGAAACTGGGATGAAGTGAGAGAGTAGCATTGGCATATATACGCTATGAAATGTAAAATGGATGGCTAGTGGGAAGCAGCTGCATTGCACAAGGAGATCAGCTCGATGCTTTGTGACGACCTAGAGGAGTGGGATAGGGATTGTGGGAGGGAGGCTCAAGAGGAAGGATTTATGGGGATGTATGTATATATATAGCTGATTCACTTTGTTATACAGCAGAAACTAACACAACATTGTAATGCATTTATACTCCAATAAAGATGTGGGAAAAAAAATACATAGTAGCTGACACATAAAAGATGCTCAATAATTGTTATAAAAATAAAATTACGTGGCAAGCTGGATAAGCGTTTACAACAGTTAGAATAAAGGCAGAATATAAAAAATGGATCTACACACTGATTACAACTCAATCAAAACTATGTGTGCATCTTTGACAAAGACTTGTGAAACTGACAATGGCAAAGGTCAATTTACTAGAGAAATAGAATTCTGGAAATTTTAAAATTGATTTTCCCCTTTCATAGCATTCTTAAATTGCTTACCAAGAATTTTGTTCATGAAAGCCTAGCTCAGTGCTATTCTACCATCAGAGCTCCCAAAAACATAAAGGTATCAACTGACTAGAATGCAGAAACCAGAGGTCTTAACTGGTTACCTACTGAACATTTCTGGAGAAAACTGTATGCATATCAGCAGGCCAGAAAAATGGATATGTACAAAGGAGAAGAAATGCCAGTTGCCTTTTGTGCTGAGCTGCCATACATAAGGAAGACTTGCACAAAACCTTAATTCTGTCTGAAAAGTAAACAAAACCAGAACTTGCCAGCACCATTTCATAGAAGTGAATCCCAGAGATGGATCTTTAAGTCAACTCTCCACTATATGCAAAGAATGTATTGAAAGAGTAGGAGAGAGAGGCAAGAGAAAGGAGAAAGAGAAGGAAAATGAGAGTGGAAGAAACAAAATGTGATTTGACAAAGAAGAAAGAAAAAGAGGCAATTAAAACACAAATACATCTACCTGTTGGTTCTCTTAAAAATCCTTCCCTGAATTTTCACATTTCAAAATGTGCTGTTGTTTAATTTCACCCAAGAAATAGGAAAAATGATGGTGCCATTAACTGAAATGGGAAATCCAAAGGAGGGGATGCTTTGAGAAAATATAAGCCTGTAAAGAGGACTTGATAAACGTGTGTGCGTAGGCCATTGAATGCAAGTGTCTTGTTGGTTGAGTTTCAGTTTCCAATAGGACATCTTTCATGGCCTGCCAAAATAGGAACACCTCCTCTCAGGGGGCAAGACTACATTTCAGTTAATTTTCTATTTCAGTAAGATAGAAATTGCAAGTCAGCAAGAAACAGAGACAGCCTACACAGTTCCCTTAGTCTTGTATTCCTGATCAAATGCAGGGCCCAGAAATAGCCAGAATAGACCTCACTGCTCTTGCCCTTTGCCTACAAATGACTAATGATTAAGGTAGGTTGGGTGGAGGTAGGCTGAGGGCAGGTGGGGCTACCCTGGCATTGAGGACCCATTGAGGGCTAACAACACACACCCCTTTGCAATAAGTTTAAGGGAACAGCATTGTCTTTTCTTCCCATGAGAGACTGACATTTAACCCCATCCCAAAGCAATCACCACCTCCACTTTTCCCTCCCTCTATAAGTCAACAAGACAATTAACATTCCCCAAATAAGAGATTCATTTCTCGTCAAAATAGAACCTTCTTTTATGTAACTACACAAAAGCTTCCTTACTGAAGCACTAAATTCAAAAGCAGCTATAAGTAAAAAGAATCTGCTCTTATCATAAATAAAAGATTGTATATGCGAACTTATTTGCAGTAAAATCTTATGATAAAAAATATAATTTATACCCTAGTTTCTCCTGTGTATTTTATGTAATATCCCAGTAAAATATTTCCGTTTTACAACATGTACCTATTAAAACCATTCCTCATAAAACTGTCGGCATAAAATAAAATACAAAAACTGGAAGAAAAAAGCAGAGGAAAAGAAAATATATCAAAAAGAGGTGATGAAAGGCAACAGAAGGATGCTTGTGGAAACCCTCCCAGTGAGACATAAATAACAGTAATATGGAGGCAGTGGAAGATGCTAATAATTAAGTAGGATATTTTAAGGTGAATCCTTAAATCCTTCTTCAAATGCCATTTGTTTCTCTATGCTAACAAGGAATTCTCTCACAGTAAAATCTGGAGACAGGACCTTACTAGTGACATAGAATGAGTCTACAAAATAAGTCAATTAAAAAGAAAGTGTCCTGGAGGACTTCCCTGGTGGTGCAGTGGTTAAGAATCTGCCTGCCAATGCAGGTGACACAGGTTCGAGCCCTGGTCCAGGAAGATCCCACACGCACGGAGCAACTAAGCCGGAGCGCCACAACTACTGAGCCTGCGCTCTAGAGCACGTGAGCCACAACTACTGAGCCCGTGTGCCGCAACTACTGAAGCCCACGTGCCTAGAGCCTGTGCTCTGAAAAAAGAGAAGCCACGGCAATGGGAAGCTCACGCACTGCAATGAAGAGCAGCCCCCACTCACCACAACTACAGAAAGCCTGCGCACAGCAACAAAGACCCAACGGAGCCAAAAATAAATAAATAAATTAATTAATTAAAAAAAAAAGTGTCCTGGAAACGGCAAATATTGTCTGTGAAAATGCAGCCCAACATGTGATTGAAGTTTACTCTCGAGTCAACAGGTCCTCCTCCCACCTACAGGTGGACTGGCAGCCTGTGAGCCAAGGAGCCCTTAAAACCAGCGAATCGGATCTGTCAGTCTTTGGGAGGTTGTCAGTATTTATTCTGAAATCATTTCAGATGTACAGAAAACTTGTAAGAATAATAAAAAGAACTCCAGATACCCTTCTTCCAGATTTTCTACAACTGTTAAATTTTTATCACTTTCTCATATATATATGAATTATTATATTATATAAATTACATACATTCAAATTACACATATAATTAAATATACACATGTATTTGATCATTTGAGAATAAGTTGCTGATTTATGATACCCATTCACCCCTGAAACTTCAGTGTGTATTATTTGGGGGTACTCTTTTACATAACTAGGAGAACATAATCAAAATCAGGAAAATAATATTTAATATGATCTAATCTGTAGATCTTATTCATATTTGGCCACTTGTCCCAACAACAACCTTACAGTTTTAAAAAATGAGATAACTAAAAAAGGAAGAGAAATTGAAAGAAAATTTTAGTCCAGGATGCAGTCCAGGATCACACATTCAGCTGTCTTGTCTCTTTGGTCTCCCTTAATCTGGAACAGTACCTCCGTCTCTTTGTTTTTTCTGACCTTCACTTGTTGAAGAGAACAAGCTAGTTATTTTGTAAAGTAACTTGGTTTTGTCTGGTATTTCCTCGTGATTATATTCAGATTACACATTTTTGACAGAAATGCCGCAGAGGTGATATGTCTTGGTATCAGGAGGCATATGTTCATTTGTCCCATAAATGGTGATAATAACTTTGATCACTTCGCTAAAGTGGAGTCCCTTGTAAAACTACTACTTTTCCCTTTGTAATTCATAAGCGGAGATACTTTGAGATTAAGTAAATATCCTGTTCCTCATCAAACTTTCACCCAACAGTTTCAGCATCTGTTGATGACTCTTGCCTAAATCAATTATTATTGTGATAGTTCCAAATGAGGAGTGATGCTGTGGTCTATAGATGGGGTGACTCAGATCTCTGGGGGATCAGATGGCCTAAGTTTTGACTTGGAAAAGAAAGCAGTATCTATTTCTACTGCAATCTATAGAAAGTAAAGATCAACAAAATTGTCCTAGTTGATGGCACTATGGAGAACATAGCATCCATTTTCTGTGCATCAGTAATTCTCAATGGAAAGGAGAGGTTTTTTTTTATCACTATCAAAAAGGTCACAGGTTTAGAAAAGTTGAGAAATACTGTACTAGATGCTTTTCTTTCAAGAGAAATTAACCTCCAGTTTAGAAAATGGAATGGCTGTTTTTCTCCTAAGTAATTTTTTTTGATTTTATGCAAAAACATTCTGAATTATGTAACCAACCAAGTTTTTCCTTTTGACAATACCTGCTAGAAAACTTAGAACTTAAACAGTGTGTAGTTCATGGTGATAAGTCTTTTAACTCTGCATTTTAGGGTCTCTTTTTTTGATCATTTAATGTTTCCAACTAGTTTTGCTCTCTTCTTTTGCTCTAATTTCTTATTTATGCATCTATGTTATTAGGTATTTTTGTAGCCAAATTGAAACTTTGTGGACTAAGATAGACATGCAAACTAATAAAATAGTCTATAATTTCTTTTTTCATCAGTTGCTCTATCTCAAATCTCCAGATCAAATTTCTTATCAACTGGGGCTATCTTATTTTGTTCCACTTGACATGACACGTTGGAGGAGGGGCGTGGGTGAAAGAACACATGAGAAACTTTAATTCAGTGTCATTGGTTAATTCAGTGACTTTATGCTTTCCAGGGCCCTAAAATAATGAGATTGGTTATTGCTTGTCACTTGGAATGGATCCTTCTTGGTGCAGGGAAAAGAGCACTGAACCAGTCATCAGAAGGCCCATCCATGGCATAATTCTACTTCTGCCACAGATGTGGTGTGACCTTGAACAAACCAATTCCAATATCTGAACTTCAGCATCCTTGGGGAATAACTGGGAATGAAAGCACCTAAACTGCCTATCTCACCAAACTATTGGAAAACTCAATAGGAAACTGCTTCAAGAACTACAAGATCCAAGAATTCCTTATCATCTTATCATCTGGTAAGAGCATCAGACCATAAACAAGTAAACAAATATACAAATAACTTAATTTCAGATAATAGTAAATGCTATGAAAACAAAATAGACGAAAAGATTCAAGAAGGAAGGCGGGGAGGGTGATTTGAGACCAGAGGGCCAAAGGAGACCTCTGTAAGGAATGGATATTTAATCAGAGACCTGAATAAGGAGAAGCAGAAAGCTATGCAGGGATGACAAGAGCTCATGAAGCGGGGATAAAACCTCGAAGGCAGGAAGCCACTCAGTGGGCTCCAGTAACTGCAAGAAGCCAGTGTGTGTAGGGGGTGTTTACATAGGGCAGGTGTGGCAGAGGTGAAATCGAGGATGGAGGTGCAGCCTTTGCAAACCAATCTCTCTGCAGCCTCAGCATTAAGAGCATGGGCTCTGCAAATCCACAAACCTGGGTGCACCTCTTGGGTCTGCCTCTCACCATCGTGGTGGAGGTACTTAAGCTCCCCGTGCCACAGCTTTACTGTATATAAAACAGGAATGATAATAGCAGTTTCTTTACAAAATGGTGTGAGAATTGAGTGGGCTGATGCTTGGTACAGGGGAGCTCTCAAGAAGCTTATTACTTTCCGGTCAACTCCATCAAAGGAACACCAATGACCCTTAAAGAATAAACCGCACAAGTCAGGGTTCAAGGATATTTGATAAAACTTTTCTCATAGGATAAGCAGTAAACTCCTCAAGGATAGAGGACCTGTCTGCTCCAGCCCCTCAGCACCTAGCACAGAGCTGCACATAGTAGGTGCTCAATAAGATATCTACCCTGAGTAAATATTTGTGAAAGGCGGTTCCTGACAGTAGTAGCAAGCCAGCCATGAAACGCAGGCAGTAAATCACGCTCCCCTGTGCCCAGCTCTATACAGAATTCACAACAGGCACAACTTGTTTTTAAACTCAAGTTATGTGAAATGTTTTGAGATGGTCCTAACTTATTCAGAGGCATGCTCACCTTAAGTAATGGGTTGTCTCAGGGGTGAGTCCCTGGCTCTGCCATAATAGCTGATTTTTATCAACAATTAGGAAAAGAGGCATTTGTCTGATCACTCGGCCAATGTCTGAACAAATGGCTCCTCAGCCAACCATTACAAATACGTCCCACCACCACCAGCGTTTCCAAGTCCAGACTTCTCATTCTGATCATGCTAGGAATGTAATCAACTCCCTCTGTAGAGGTAGGTTAATTATCTCCTCAGGCTGTGAAAGAACACACGGGTTTGGTTTCTGACCACGGTGCCTAATGAGAGGGCCCTCCAGAGGAGCCAGAGGGCTTGTCGGCTGCCACCCCAGGGCCCCGGATGGCACCCGGGAGCCGTGGTTCAAAACAATCTGGCCTTTATCCCCCAGGTCCCCCATCGCACCTGCTTTAGTGATGCAGCGCTGGGCACAGAACTTGGCTCTCTCCAGTCTCCTCTGGCCAGCATGGCCGTGCCCTGTTGGCTGGAGCTGGGCTCCTGGAGCTCACCCAGCACCTCCTGCAGCCCAGCTCAGCTCCCAGCTCAGGATGTCCCTCTGGAAGCTGATCCTGAGATAGATAAGGGAGGAAATCAGCTTCCCTGTCCTCCATCACCAGGCTGCCAGGGACAGCAGGACCTAAAGACTCAAACATAAATCACCTGCCTATCTCCATGTTTTAAACTTCAGCTTTAATCCAGCTCAGAGTAGGATTAGCTGCCTCAGAGACTGCTAATTGCCAGATGGCCGCTGATAGCCAACCAGGGAAACGTGTGTGTCAGAGCCTGCTGTGAAGCCTTAGAAAGTCAGAGCTGGAAAGGATCTGAGGGAGGCAGGCCAACCCTTCACTTCTTCATCATCACAATGGGCACAGGGGCAAGGCGGCAGCTCTCGGATGCACAGTGAGTTAACAGCACGTGCTGGGACCTTTCTCTGGGTTGTTCGAATTGAGGGGAGAAAGAGAGATGAGCATTGAGAGACAGCAGCGCATCGCTAGCTGATTATGTCCTGCTGCTCTCAGACAGGGGCAGAAGCAAGAGGAAGGGAAGTTAATTTACTGAATACCTCCTATATTCCAGATGTGATGTCAGCTGTTTTCGTGTGTAACACCTGGGTTCTAATCCCTGGTCTGCCACTGACCCTACATGTCATCTTGGGTAAATCACTTTCCCTGTGGAGGAGTCTTAGTACCTCAAGTGCAGGCTGAGAAGGGTAGAGTGGATTATCTCTAATAAGACAGTGGTTCTCATTCTTTAATGTGCACCAGAATCCCCTGGAGGGCTTGTTAAGATACAGATTGCTGGGTCCCACCCTCAGTTTCTGAATCATGGCGCTTGAGAATATGTGTGTCAAACAAGCTCCCCAGTGGTGCTGATGATGATCATCTATGGACCACACCTAAAGGTGCATCGCTCTAAGATATAACCGCCAACTCTAAAGTTAAATAGCATGCGTGAGTTCATGAAAAAGAAACATACACATACACACACACACACACTCTCTTTAAAAAGGAGTAAAAAACAAAGGACCCCAAGCTAGTAAATCAATCCCAGTGGGTCCAAGCCTATAGGTTTCCTTAAACCCTTGAAAACAACTCTAACATGTAGCAAGCCAAATCTGAACTCAAGTTTATGTCCTGTGGCTCAAGTCCTTTCTTTGGAGAGAATAAAGTGCTGCCTTACCCCCAAGAAGCCTATAAGCCTGAATGAAGGGCGTTCATTAACACAGTCACACTCAGATGGAGGCCCAAGTGGCATCCCAGGCAAGCATCTGAATGTCTTCAGTAGCTGGTACATCCAGACGTTTGCTATGCACCCAACGAGTACTGCAACCGGCAGGGCTACCACCAGGATGGAGAAGATGCAGGAGTGCTCACCATCGCTTCCGTGGTGTGACCAGAGGTCCACACCCCTCAAATCCCCACCCAGAGCAATGCCAACCTCCCAGGACATCAGCAGATTGTTTCTGGGAAATTTCTCAAAACATATATCAACCCAAAGGAAAGCAGAAAAAAAAACACAAATATATTGAAAAACCCAGAAAAATACCCAAATGCTCCTAGGAGAATGTTTGACCCTTGACACACTATACTCATGGGCTGAATATCTAAGATCAAAGCTACCTTGGAAGGGTATTATGGCTTTTATAGAACAACAACAAAAATGGGCAGGAAGAAAGCCCGGGGCAAGAAAGCCAGAGAACTTCCACGGGGCGCCGCCTCTCAGGGAAGATAGGTCGTGGCTAAAATCCGGGAAAGCTGTCTGATATTGGTGTCATTTTTGGTCTCCGGTCCTACGGGCTGGTCCACTATCATTGCAGACAGAATAAGTGATGTGGCCAAGGATGGGACATGAGAGGAAAGAAAAAAGAAATCTCCTTTTCGGTGTCTCCAGTGAGGCACCCAACAAGCTTAACCCCAGGCGGGAGCCGGTTCTCTCACCCAGAGTATCATCTAATGCTTGTCTCCCCAGCCCTTTCCCTCCTACCTTTCAAATGGAAGCACTAAGAGAATTTACACTAAAAACTAATTCTATATAATTGTTACAAACCAGAATGCAAATGTCATAGATAATCCTTCCGGTAGAATATACATAATGTAAAAAAAATAATCAGTTTAACAATCAATCTAACAATTTAACAGAGTACCCATTTATCAACACAAGCCCAGAGTGGGGACAGAGGGTCCGGTGCAGGGGAAACAGAAGAGTGGATGGTAGAGGTAAAAATAAGCATCTCTCTTCCTCTTAGACAACAGAGAGTTAATAGATATACTTGGCACGGATAATAAGTGACATATAAGATAAAATACTGTTTATTTAACGTAACCATTAATAGAATGTAAAAGGCTTTATATCCCACAGAAATTACCAAAAAAGAAATCAGAAAACAGACCGCATGGAAGAAGCAAGAAAATGGCAAAAAATCACCACCACCCTTCCAAAAAGGAGGCATAAACAAGAGAAAATAGACAAATAAGATCGCAGAATTAAGACAAACCATGCTTTCCTAAAAGCCAAACCAAAAGGAAAACACCCACTGCTTCTAATGATCATATGGTACATTATACCCGTTCCTTCCGGGCCCCTTGGTTGTTTCATTTCTTCATCTCACAGACTTGTCTCCACTTCAACCGCTGTGGCCACTGTCACTCATTAGACCTTGTCATCCCCTAAAGTGTCCCCCCTTCGGGAACAGCTAAACCAATCACTGTACTCACATCTCCTGACATTTCAGCTGCAAAAGGAGAGAGGGCAGGTTCAAGGGAAGGCTTTGTCTTCTTTAGGTTTGTAGTAGGAGAAAATGAGATTTTGTTTAAAAAAAGAAAGAAAAAGCCAATGAAAAGAGTTACAAAGTAAAAGGATGAACAAACAGGAAAGAAAAGGGAAATCAATAGTGGCAAGTTTTGAAGATGGCAGTTTTGAGGGAGAGATGGGGTCAGGAAAGGGTGGAGCCACTGGCCTCTGAGTTAATCAAGCCTGCAATTCCTCAGCCACATATCAAACTATGGAATGAGACTGAAGCAGCACTCAGAGAAAATTCTGAGCCTCAATTTTATTGCTTCAAAAAGGAATAAAATAGAGAAACTAAGCATCTACCTCAAGATGTCAGAAAGAGAACATAATAATATGAGAAAAGTTTTTATAAGAATGTAATAGAGATACTATTACAAATTATGTTTTTTAGAAAGAAATCTACAGAAATGGAAAAGTAATTCTAACTGTTGACTTTAAAGAAACAGAAAAATATATAGTGGGTGCAATTAAGGGGAAAACGTTTAGGAATAAAAATGTGATTTAACCGTAAGTATGAAGTTTACTTTTTTAAAAGGTAAATGAGTACTATGTCAGCCCTGCTAGTATATTTGAAAATCACTAGGAAAAGAGTTTCTAGAAAATCTATAAATCACCAAAATTGATTCATTAAACAAACAGCCTAAGTAGTTCAATAATTATAGGCAAACCTTAAAGAGTTCAACAGACTATATACATATAGACTATATATGTATTACACACGTACATATAAAGCAAGCTGTACTCAGGTGAAACTTTCATGTTCTCAGGGGAAAGATAATATTAATGGTACCCAGACCCACAACCCCTTCCTAAAATTCCAAATGCTCTGTAGTTTATTTTATAAAACCTTTGAAGACAAAACCTGACTGAAACTCATTTAACATTAAATTTGATCTGAATTCATGCATATATATTATTATTATTTTCATGTCATGGTATGAAATAGTAACATGTTTATTATGCCCTGCTGCCCCACTTCCCACTAGGTGAGATATGTAAAATTGGTTTGGCCAAAAAGTTCGTTCGGCTTTTCTGTAACATCTTACGGAAAAACCCAACCGAACTTTTTGACCAACCCGATATATGTGATACGTCGTGTATTACCTTTCTAAAAAGCCAAAGGTTCTGCATTCTGAAACATATCTGGTCTCAAGGGTTTCAGAACAGGCCTTGTGGGCCTGTATAAACTGGTACAGAACATAGAAAAAAGATGAAAAGTTTCTCAACTATTTTAAGAAGTTTGTTAACCCTGATCTAAAATTTGGCAAAAGAGAATTCACTCAAAAAGAAAAACTACAGTCTGATTTCATTTGACTACGGAAGCAAAAACCTTCGATAAGTGATGTTTTTTTATTGTTCTCAACTTGGTGATAAAAAATATGGTCATTGTTATGAACCGGGGTGTCCCCCACAAAATTCATATGTTGAAGTCCTAACACCCAATACCTCAGAATGTGACTGTATTCGGAGATAGGGTCTTTAAAGAGGTAATTAAGTTAAAATAAGGTTGCAGGTGTGGGCCCTGATCCAATATGACTGGTGTCCTGATAAGTATAAGATGGGGAAATTTGGACACAAACACACACAGAGGAAAGACCATGTGAGGACACAACAAGGAAGTCGCTATCTACAAGCCAAGGAGAGAGGCCTCAGAAGAAACCAACTCTGCCAACACCTTGATCTGGGACTTCTAAATCTCCAGAAATGTGATAAAATGAATTTCTGTTGCTTAATCCACCGAGTCTGTGGAACTCGTTGTCGCAGCCCTAGCAAACTAATACAGGCACATTTAATATTCAAGTTTGAATAATTACTAAGTATTCATTCCACCATTATAAAAACATCTCTTTTCCTTCTCTCTGGGCACTACTTTCATGAAAATTCCAAGAATCATAAGGACACCTACTCTGTGCAAATAGTCAGTCCTGGTTACTAGTTTTACAGAAAAAAATGCTAGAAAATCTGACCAGTCCACCAGAGGGCCAAGCCTACTGCTACTATGATTCTTGGACCACACACACGGTATTCGTTGAAAGCACGTGACTCAGAAACAGGGGTCATCCTTGTCCGTGGATCAGAGCTTATCAATGGTCCAGACACCAGCACCAGGTGGTCCATGCTCCTGGGCCATTGTCACAAGCATTGGGGTGCTTGAGGCATACACCACCCAGGCTAGTCCCATAGGCCTTCTCAGGATACAGAGAAGGAGGAGGGCACGGCTCACTCCCTGTATTATGCCTGCATACGGTGGTTCCACATCATTCAGTGTCTCAGCTCCCAATGCTGCCATTCCTTTACACGGCGCTTTCTTCATGCACTCAGCCATTTTCCCTATGGCACTTGCACTGGGCCCAGGTGACTGAGTCCAGGAGGCTCCAGACTCAGCCACACACCCTGACCTGACATCCTGCCCCACACGCTCAGCTTCCTGGCCCTCAGGAGAAAAAGCAGCCCTTCCCTCACTCAGTCCAGAGCCTGCCTATGCCTGCCTAGTATTATTAGTCATACTATTTTCAAGGGGAAATCTCACTTTGTGAAATGAAACGTGACCTGGTGAAATGAAATAAAAGCAAACCAAATCCTGCCAAGTGAAAAGAGGTGTGTTCCATAACTAAGTAAAGATTATTTCAGGAATGCAGAGACAGATAAATATTAGGGGAAATTTTTAAACATCATATCGCTAAGTCAAAGGAGAAAAAAAAATCTTCTTAAAAGATGAGGAGGTGACTTCAATAGCATTTCTAATTTATAACACTAACCACCACAACAAAAACATTTTATAAACTAGGAATGGAAGATTGCTCCTTGATATGATAAAAAACAAAAATTGTCCCAAGCCAAATGGCAGTAATAGCTAGCTAAAAGTAAGTGATGTTCCCACTTAACAGAAAATAATAAGACAAGGCTACTTGCAATCATGGTCATTGTTTATAGTATTCTAGAAGTTCTAGACCTGTACTGTCCAAAATGACAGCCACTAGCCACATGTGGCTACTGAGCACTTGAAATAGGGCTCATCTGAATTGAGGTGCGCTGTACCAGATTTTGAACACTTAGTATTTTTTTTAAAAAGAGTGTAAAATACCTAATTTTTAATTTTTATATTGATTTAGGTTGAAATTTTATTCTGGGTATATGGGGTTAAATAGTAATATATTATTGAATTAATTTCATGTTTCTTTTTACTTTCTTTTACCGTAGCTACTAGAACATTTTACATTACATATATGAATGGCATTATATTTCTATATTTCAGGGCTCTTCTAGACAGTGTAATCAGGTAAAAGAAAAGAAAAAATCTTTAGCCACAAGAAATAAGAAGGTGCAATTATTACTGTTTGAGGATTAGATGACTGTGTAGATGAGAAGTTATTACACATTTTAGAAAACAATTATTTAGAAATTAATGACTACTTTCTATGCCAGCATTTGACAGTTAGAGAATATAATGGAAAAATAAATCTCAAATGTCCACGAAATATATAATATACTCAAGAATAAATTGTATGTAAAATGTAAGACATTTTTATAAATAAATAGTTTAAAATGGCTTTAGTTTCTCCTTTGACAACAGGTTAGGGAAGAAGCAAAGATGTTCTCAGAGAACACTAGTCTGAACTGAGGCCCCCAACTGAGCAAACAGCTGTACTCACCTGACTGCCAGTCTGTAGTGGCTGCTGAGGACCAAATATCCATGTCCATCAAATACTGTAGAACTCACAGCATACAAGTTCAGCAATGACCTTGTTTCTGGCTCCACCTTAGGTTTCCTATCCTGATGTTTCTTTGCTTAATCATCCAAGCACTGCATTGTAAAACATGATACATGCATCAGCTATAATTATACACTGCCTTCATGGTTTGTTTTTTCTCCTATTCCTTTAACTTTTTAATGTAGGGCTGGTCCTTCCCCTTCTCTCAAATGACATTTCTCAGTCATCTTGTATCACTTCTTCAGGGACAAGCATAGTCTCTGTTTCTGCACCTCTGCCTTTTCATCTGAACAGATAGCCCCTTTTCATTAGAGGCATTTGAAAATGCAACTCTTAGGACTCAATCTTGACAAATATTGCAGAGACAGAGGGACATTTTAACCTTTGACTTGTCAAGGGTAGTCACATCTACACTAAGGCTTAGTAAGGATGTGAGAACATTCCTTACTAAATAAATCTTTTTTGTAACTTTGGATGTTAACTTTAATGTCATTTAATATAGGAGGAAATCTGTATATGATTTCTCTGGATCCTTAATAGCCTAGGTTTAATGACTGGAAAGGCGGGGCAGGGAGTCACATATCCTTGGCAGAGGATATAGGACTGTTTGGAGAAAACCTGAGAAAAACCCTGAGAGCCTCCAGGACCCAGTACCTTTGCAATTTGTCTGGTTTATAATCCTGGCCTGGAGCTTGGGACTTCTTACCTCCCAGGTGAAAGACTCCTTTTGGCCCTGGACAAGGACACTAGCCCCCAGAAGCCCAAGGGACAATTTACAAAGGCCCAGGGCTTACAGAGCCTTGCAGTGTCTCTCCACTCCAGACATGAAATAGGGCTTCTGATCCAAGGGCCATCCCAGGGAACTACTGGGAAGACGTGAGGATCTAGGCTGACAGGGGAAGTGTGTCATTTCTTAAGGCAAAAAGCAATGGAGAAGAAGCAAATATGGAGGATGAGGAGTTGAGTTTGGGACTCTTTTTTTAATTTTAATTTTAATTTATTTTATTTACTTATTTTTGGCTGCACTGGGTCTTTGTTGCTGCATGTGGGCTTTCTCTGGTTGTGGCAAGCAGGGGCTACTCTTCGTTGCGGTGCATGGCCTTCTCTTTGAGGTGGCTTCTCTTGTTGCAGAGCACGGGCTCTAGGGCGCACGGGCTTCAGTAGTTGCAGCACGCGGGCTCAGTTGTTGTGGCGCACAGACTCTAGAGCGCAGGCTCAGTAGTTGTGGCACACAAGCTTAGTTGCTCCTCGGCATGTGGGATCTTCTGGGACCAGGGCTCGAACCTGTGTCCCCTGCATTGGCAGGCGGATTCTTAACCACTGCGTCACCAGGGAAGCCCGAGTTTGGGACATTTTTATATTGACGTAGAACTACCTAGTGAAGATATATTAGTAGGCATTAGGATCTGGAATTCAGGAAGGACATTAGCCTACAGATGCAGATGTTAACAACTATAAACGTAAGTCCAGTGGTATTTGATATTTCTCTCCAGGAAATCATCGAGTTTTTCATTTTCAGGAGCACACAGAGGACATGTCTTGGATGACATAGAGGAGATTTTAGAGGAACAGCACTGAACCTCTCTTACGATGCAGGTGGCCAGGAACTTCTGAGTGTTGTGTGTCCATTTTCAACTACTGCATAACAAATTATCACAGACTTAGCAACTGTGAACAATACACATTTATTATCTGACTATTGCTGTGGGTCAGAGTCTGGGTGTGACTTATCTGCGTCCTCTGTTCAGGGTCTCATAAGGCTGCAGTTGAGGTTTTAGCCAGGCTGTATTCTCATCCAGAAGCTTGAATGGGGAAGAACCTGACTCCAAGCTCACTCAGGTTACTGGAAGAATTTATTTCCTTGTGGCTGTAGGACTGAGGGCCCCAGATTTTGCTGGCTAATGGTTGGAGGCTGCCCTCAGCTCCTAGAGGTCACCCACCATTCAGAGAGGCCCACGTGGACTTTCCCAAAATGGCCACTTATTTCATCAAAACAGTGAAGGAATTTGCTAGTAAGACAAAGTCTCGTATAATGCAATGTAATCATAGGAGTGACATCCATCACTTTTGCTATATTCAATTGGTTAGAAGCAAGTCAGGTCCCCCCACACACACTCAAGAGGAAGGTATTATACAGGACACAAACAGGAGATCAGGACCATGGAGGGTCAATTACCTCAGAATCTGTCTGCCACATGCTGCATGGATGGGAGAGGCATTGAAACAGAGTTGAAAAGCCATCTCCAAGGAGTAAACATATAGCAGTGGGAGGCACAAGAACATTCACCACATATTCTGCCATGGTAGGCCACATAAAAGGTGCAAAAGACCACAAATTTTGGCAGCTGCACATTAAATACATTCATTGACATATTCTGTTACTAGGGTCCTCATGCTATATTTTAGAAGGTTGAGAGCGAGAGAGGGGGGAAGCAAAAAAGCTAGCCTGACGATAACCCTCAAAATGTATTACGATATTCTGGGGAGATTTGATCGGCATAGGCATCTGAACATTGAATGGGCACGGTGATTGGTCAAAGAATATTTTGGTTGATTTATTTCCCCATCTTCCCACTAGGAAGAATGGAGTTGATGCAACTCTAGAAAGAGCAAATATCTGAAAACTTCTATAACTCAATAATCAAAACCTACGTGAAATATCAGATATACGCTAGGTGCTAAAAATCAGATCACAGATAACCAATTCATCAACAACCTGCACAGAAAGGTGTCTAACTGCTGAACACAGGAAGCTCTGGCCTGGGTTGTTCCTCCTGTGCCCTAACTAACCTCTCACCTCAGCACCGCCCCTGGAAGAGCTGGCCAAGACTCTCGAAAGCTGCCAACGTGAGGGGGTATGCATCGTGCGGGAGGTGCAGTTTCACCTCCGTCTTTTCTCCACCAGAAGCACCGCCCATGACACTGCCATCTGCTCAGCAACACGGCCTCCCAGGCACCAGGGACCCCGTTCGGGACACGAAACTGGGTACAGGGCCATTTCCTCTTGACACCTCAGAACTCATCTCCCTTCTGAAACAAGGACAGACATGCCCGATTTATCAGGGACCCAGCGAGCATGGAGGCAAATCTTTGTTCTCAGTAATTCTGAGACTTCAAGGATATCTGGTAGCAACTGAATCTAGTCTGCCTGAGCAACTGTTTCTGCAACACCAAACTCCATGAGGTTGTTAATGGTGAGAAGCGACTCTTGCTTCATCACAAACCAGCAAGAGGACATGCCCATTTCTGCTTGTCCAAAGAAACAAGCATGTCAGGCAATACAGCTCTCCCAAAAGGGCAGATGGACAGCTTCTCCACCCGGCCCCTCCCTTCCCGACCCCATCACAGACGGGGGACAGAAGCTACAGGAGAAAACATTCAACCAGCCAGGGCAGGGGAGGTGATACATGGAGGAGAGATGGATAAAAATTTCATTTCACGCTTTGAAGATGTACCCTTTGGATTCTCCTTGTCCCTTTGTTTTGTTTGTTTATTTTCTTGCAGGGGTGTTTGGGGAAGCATGATGCCATTTTGCAAAAAAGAAAGTACAGGATTTCTGAAAAGACAGCCCCGGGTCTAAACGCTAGCTTCTCCACTTATTCTCTGCCCACCTTTCAATAGAACAGTCTAATCCCCTTAAATCTGTTTCCTCATCTTCTTAGAAGGGAACATTTAAAAGGTACTTAATCTCACTGAGTTATTGCCACGGGAGCATGTTGAGACCCAGCATTTCGCAGAAGCATCCTACACTCTGAAGGACTGCAGAGCCGAAGCCAGCCCGGGGTCCGTCACAGCCATGTTAACACCGCACGCCCGGAAACTAAAACCCGCGCGGGGAAAGGGACTTGGCCAAGTTCTCTATGCCAAAAAGATGCCACATGGGGTACTGCCTCCTGCCCAGGCCTGCCGGAGAGGGGAGATAGAGTTGAAAAGTAAACTTCAAAAAACAAAGAAGAGAAAAAGAAACGTAAACTTCTCCGCCTTGCCTGGGGGTGAGAGCCTTGCGGGTTCGGGTGGGACTGAAGAGGGTGGGGCTTAGCGCAGGCGCAGGACTGGTCAGGTGGTGCGTCTCCCCCGCAGCCAATGAGAGCTCCCATCCGACCTGCAGCCACCCTAGGTCTGCGTGACTCCAGGGGTCTCCTGCTGCTGGGCATCTGAGTGGCCCATCATCCCAGGCTCTCAGACTCTGTTCTGAAGGAGAGAGGTGGTAGCAGAGCTGGTGGGGTGGCAGTTTCAGCAGCTCCCGTGCAAATCGGCAGGTCTGCATCTCTGTATTGGGGCGGCCCCATCTCTCTGTGCATCAGGAAGCTCCATGGACATATTTGTTTACTCCATTTGCCGATATGCAGTTTGCATAATATTGAATCTGGAAAGGACACTGCATCCACTGACAGGAGTTTTCCCAGCTGGAAAAAAAAAAAAAAGGAAAGAAAGAAACCAGCTTTACATTTTTTTACATTTTGGAGTAAAAATAAAGACACTCCACCGTGTGCCAGGCTTTCCGATGGATGGTTCTCGGGGTGGGGAAGGCCACGTCTGTGGTCAGGCCACGCTCCCAGATCCAAAGTATTGTTGGATGGCTTTCTCGTAAACACTGTTGGCAGCTCCAGGGATGGCTCTTTTGGTAAAAAGGATGTGCTGGAACGAAACGTGGGCCTCCAGCCAAGACACATTTCTTCCTATAAAACACAAAACACGCACATGTCAGGATGCAAGAAGCCAAGCCGCTTCAAGAGTGGGGGCGTCCTCGTCCACAGCATCCCAGGAGAACGGGGGGAACAAGGCTGAGCTGGGCTTTGACCTGAGATGCGTGGTAGCGAGCAAAGAGCTGAGGATGTATTCCAGCCCTCCCCATCCCCATCCCTCCACCTCTCCGAGCCAGGCTTTCAATCAGATGCCTTCTGCCAGCTTGCTCATATCCTCAGATTGGTCTAAACGCCTAGCTCCAGTGTAAGGTATAATGAGGCCCCTCCAAATCTGTAAGAGCAAAGACGCAAAGCACAAAGTCAAGGGAAGTGGAAGGAAGCCCAGGAGGGGGTGTTCTTCACAGACCCCGGACAGCCATTCTCCAGGATACTTTCTTCTCACTCAGACCCTTCTCATCACAGATCCTTCCAGCCTCCTTGGCAGGCTCTGGGGAGTTGCACAGAAGCACTACTTGTCCAAACATCATTCTACACATGGCACAATTCCCTGGACCCTCCTACCCTGAGTGGGGTCCTCAGGGCACCATCAGCCTCACCTGGAGGTTGGTTAGAACTGCAGAATCATGAGGCCCACGTGTTTCATAGGCACATGGAAAGTTTGACAGGCACTGCCTGGGGGCTTCCTAGAGCATCCTCCTAACTGGACACGTGTGCCTCCTTCAAGGTCCTCCAGCAGAGAAGGATGGACAATCGGTGAATCATGAAGTGACAAAGCCCCTCCTCTCACAGCACCCCCAGGTCACGGCCTGGGTGTGGATAAAAGGCACTTTGGACTATAGATCCCCCAGCCCCCAGGACTCCAGTTTTCTCAGCCACCCAACCTCTACAGTAGGGGAGCATCTGCTCACACTCTCCCCTGGAAGAGGAAAAACAGTAGAGCTCAATTCCAGGATGATTTAAGACATCCAATGAGAGTTAAAAAAAAAAAAATCAGATCTGGGGTTCTTCATTGTGAATTTTTCACCCTTTAGCCAGAGTTTGGCTTTACCTGCTCTAGGGACAAAGGAGTCAGGTCCCAGGCAGCCTGGGTGAAGTTGGAAATTAAGGGTAGTCGTGTCCCTTGGGTGGACATCTGCAGGAGCACCGGCCCACCGTGAAGCCCAGTTCTGTCTCATCATTTGGCTCTTTCAACGCTGTTGCTCTAGTCTGGTCACTGAATCTGGAGAACTTATGAGCTCATTCCTGGGCAAATCACCAAGCTCTGCAGATGACTCAACAGCGAGCTCCCATCAGGAGCAAAGTCGCCCTGCACACCAGCAAGGCTCACAAACCTGGATCCTCCCTCAACATCCAACGTGATGGTGACATAACCACCCAGCCTCCATGATCACTAAGCACAACTGCAGGCCTTCAGTGCTTCTCCGGGAGAAGCAGAGGCTACCTTTCCCTCCTGGTTTTGGCCCTCAGGACCTAGTCTATAAATATTATGAGTATCTCACCTTGTATGATGGGTGTGGCACCTGGAAATGTTTGTTCTGCCACCATAGCTGGTGCTTAGTGCTTACATCCTGTAAGGATAACGGGAACAGAATTGTATTTACTATCGACATGCTATTGGTGTGTGCTATAGAGAGTTTTTGTTTGGCATCGTACACATAGATTATAAATTGCAGTTTTGGCGCATCACATCCAGTTGCCATAGGTCATGCCTGGAAACTAAAGCCTAGGGTGAGAAGGGGACTTGACCAAGTTCACTGTCCAAGTTTTGTTTTGTTTCTAAGGGCTGCAGCAGTCAGAGGGTTATAGCTGTTTAAAATTTTTTTCAGGTTAAAATTACTATAGCAGATTACATTCTATGAAACCGTGTGGCCTCGGTTACCATTTTTCCCATGTGTTAGGGCAGACACAAAATGACTTTCTGAGGAGAATCTTGGTCTAACCCACAGGTGCATCCTGGGTTATCTCCAAAAGGAGACACGAGAGCTTTCTATTCAGGCAGGAGTTCTTGTAAGGTGACACAATTTTGACAAGAGTGTGTTTATCTGACTCCCACCTTGGGTGACTATTAAAACATAAGGTTTTGCACTTACCCACTTCCCTGCAACAGAGAATATTTGCACTCTTCGCAGTTGTCAGGGAATGTAACCTTAAACTTGGTGTCACTCAAATCTCTCAGTTCCTCTTGGCCGAGAGGAATTTTATTTAGAGAGCATTTCCCGAGGGGAACTGTATTTGTTAAAATAATGCTAGTTACTCTAACAGACAAATCCAGAATTCTCAGTGGCTTGACACCATAGAAGTCGGTTCCTTGTGCATATCACAATCCAGTGAAGGTTTTCTGGCTGGTGTCTTCCACCAGACCCTCAGTAGCCTGACTTCCTCCTTCCTGTGTCTCCACCTTCCTCTGGGTCCTTCCTTATAGCCTTCTCCTCTAAGCCAGCGGATGGGGAAAGGGATTATGGAGAGAATGCATTTACTTCCCAACCATTTCAGCCCAGAAGTGACACACATCACTTCTGCTCAAGCTCAGTGTCAAAGCCATGCCCAGCTGCAAAGGAGTCTGGGGAAAGTACTCATGTGCCCAGGAGGGAAGGAAACAGGCTCTGGTGAACTCAAAGTAGTCCCTGCCATGGAAATGCATTGCTCTAAGTCCCTTAAATTGACGCAGATTAAGCCAGTCCATCTGAGAGCTGAGTATCTGGAGAGCATCAAGTGGGCTCTGCAGCATAGCTTCTCTAGAACAGCAAGGAGTTGTGCCCCTGGTCTAAACAGAGACAAAAGAGAAACACTCGGTGGGCGGGGAGATGGAGGAGGATCTCACACTGATGTGTGCCAGGTGCCGCTGAGGTCAGCAGCTGGGGCCTGATGAAGTTTCTTTTCAAGGAAGAATCCAGCAGGAACATCACTGCGACGATGTGACACAATTTTGGTGTCACTGGTGTGCTTCCGCTGTGCTTCAACCTGTGTCCTCGCATCCTGGCCTCACAGTGTAAGTGTGTGCCAACTCCACTCCTGTTGGCTGGTATTTCTTGGGCTGTGACTCATGCCACTTATTGTGCTTTCCTTGGCCTTGGCTGTTGAAAAGCTTAGACTCAGATCAATACAGCCCATCTCTAGCAAATAGGTGAGACATTAAGGGATGTGTATTTTGAACCAACCTCACACCTGGTTCCATTCATCTTTCCTATTCTTCCATCTCCTGTGCCTCACTTTTCGTCATTTTTATGTCATCTTGCCATAATCCAACTGTTCTTGTAAACTGCATCTAGCCCACTGGAGGAACACAGTGGAATACAAGCAAATAGATTAACCACAGGATTATCAAACAAATACAAGAGTAGCAATGATCCAGGAGCTTCTAGAGAAAGTTGGAGACAGTGGCTTTTTCCCTTCTCTTCTTGCCAAGGTCTTGACATCATGGGCGTGGCTGCTTCGCCCATGGTGTCTCCTGATGAGCAAATCTCTTCCCTGTGCTCTGTGTAGCTCTGTGTGTGGCAGCCTTCAGGAAGGCACCTTCCCAGGTCTCAGAGCTCCCACACACTCCGGGAGATGGTAACCTCAGCTCGCTCTCTTTTGTATAGAATGACTGGTGTCATGGGTGCCTCTCCCTCCCACTGGGCTTCTTCCCGCGTCTTTGCATCCCAGTGCGCCTTTGTACCCAGCAATTGCTCTAACACACCAACCTCTAACACCTCTGAGTTCCACGGCGGATTAGCCAAGGGGCGGCACAGCTCACGGTGAAAAGCAAGTCTCAGAGAAGAACTCCCAACAGAACAAACAGGCAAACAAAACAAAATGAAAGCAAACCCATAGATCCAGAGAGCACACAGGTGGATGCCAGAAGGGAGGTGGGCGATGGGGTGGGAGAAAAGAGGCAAAGGGGACTTAGAGGTACAAACCTCCAGTTATATAATAAGTCACAGGGATGTAATAACATAAGGAATGTGATCAATGATATTGCAATAATTTTGTATGCAGACAGTTGGTTACTAGACTTATTGTAGTAATCATTACGTAATGTATGCAAAAGTCAAATCATTATGTAGCACACCTGAAACTAACATAATATTGTATGTCAACTATATTTTATTACAGAGAGAGAGAGAAAGAAAGGAAGAGAAGCACTATTCAGTATGGTAGCTACTCGCTACATGTGGCCACAAACACTTGAAATGAGGCAAGTTTGAACTGAGATGTGCTGTAAGTATAAAATTTTGAAGACCTAGTACAAAAGAAAAAATATAAATGATCACATTAATAATTTTTAATATAGAACAGGAATTCTCATCTAACCTCTCACCACTAAGTTCCGGAGGGGCACTTGCCTGGGATTCATGTTAAAAGGGAGAGACTGGGGATTCTATACCTCTGCCTACAAGTTTTAGCCCCCTGTCTAATGCACTCAGCTCTGAGACTCAGCCCAGAGAACAAAGACTTCGAGGTATTATTCACCTGTATCATGTGGGCTTTGTTTTCAAGGACAAAAACTATGAACTTAAGGGGAAAAGTCATTTTGGGATTTTTTTCTTTAGTAAAATTAAATATTACCTAGAGCATCTTATCTTTCTCAAGTACAGAAGTTCAATTGCCCACCCTGGGTCCTCTGAATAGCAACTAAGAAAGATAAAAATATTTTCCTGTTCAGAGATGATTTCAGTTATCACAGCACTAAATAGATGGCAAATGAGCAACCGGTTTACAAATGTTTGTTCATGAAGCCTGAATCTGTTGCTTAAGAGAATCTGGGAGGAACTGCTGAGGAAGTCAATGACCAGTGGGTGAAAATGTTTTAAGTGCACATGATAATGCTGAAGCCTGGCTCACGGAGAACACATGGAAGAACAGGACCTCAAACCACGTGATCAGGTGCATCTGAAAATCAATATGCCTGCAACACAAATCTGCGTCCCTTATCCTGAGCTAGGGAGAGCTCCCAGTTGCCCTGCAGCCCAGAGAGGCACCACCTTGAACTGCCAAGATGCCCCAACTTCCATGCCTTGCACCCTGCCAGGCCCCATATCACCTCCCTTTTGTCAATTTACCCCTTAAGCATCCAGGCTTCCCCTCTGGGAAGCATGTGCTCCTTCCTCAGCCGTGCACACGTCCTCACCCCTTTGCTCACAGCACAGGCCAACAACCCAGTACTTCTTATCATGCACATATTGTACTGTTATTTCTCTTGTCATTTCTGTCCTCTTGGTCCCCCAATTTCTTAAAAATGGCCCTCAATGACACCTGACTCCAAGAAATCAATCCTTCAGTCTCCAGAGAGGGACAAAGAACCCCCACAAGCAGAGGATTCAGTAGAAGCCACTAATGGTTCAGTTATCTTCCTAATAAACCCATTTATTCATCAGCAGAAACTCATCCAAAGGCCCATGGACAGAAGTCAGGGGGTCAATGAAGTTAGACGGGGAAAATGTCTATCTTTATTTTCACTAACCTCTAACTGAACTATAGCATTTCGCTCAATTACGAATGTGAGCAATAAACCACAGTAGTTTTAGCAATGCTATGATTTGTCAACAGTAGAAATCAGATATTTTAGTATGTTATGATTGTTGCAGATTTCTCAAAATACTATTTATTTCAGACATATGTCATTCAACCCATAAGTAGATCTTGCTTTTTGATGAGTTAATAAAGAAGCACATATATGACTGTACCACACATGTTTTATTTATATTTTGATAACTGTATTTCAATATAATTAGTTTCCTTTGTAATCCTATATATTTTATTTTGTGCATTTAAAAACATTCTGAGAATGAGTCCTGTCTTAGTCTGGGCTACTATAACAAAATACCACTGACCAAATGGCTTAAACAACAAACATTGATTTCTCACAGTTCTGGAGTCCGGAAGTTCAAGATCAAGTCAGTGTCTGGTGAAGAAACTCATGCAGATAGCTACCTTCCTGTTGTACCCTCACATGGCAGAGGGAGATCATCTGTCTCACATCTCTTCTTTTTAGGGCACTAATCCCATTCGTGAGGGCTCCACCCTCATGATCTAATTACCTCCCAAAAGCCCACCTGCAAATACCATTACATTGAGGGTTAGGGCTTCAGCATATGAATTTGGGAGACACAAACATTCAGTCCATAGCAAGTCCATTGGCCTCACTAGATGCCAAAAGAGTTTATGGAAAAAAGGGAAAGGATGGTTAGCCACCCTCCCATGACCCCCATGAAGCATGCCCCCACCACAAAGATTCCTGTGACAACACCAGCCACAGAGTCTTCAACAATAGCTCTCCAAGCACTTTACAGACCTGAATTCTCTTAGTTCCTCAAGAGGCGATAAATATCCACATTCATGTCAAAAGCAGGAAACTCATTTTTTAGATTCTTTTCCCATATAGGCCATTACAGAGTACTGAGTAGAGTTCCCTGTGTGTATATGTCAATCCCAATCTTCCAATTTATCCCTCCCTCCCTTACCCCCTGGTAACCATAAGTTTATTTTCTACATCTGTGACTCTATTTCTGTTTTGTGGATAAGTTCATTTGTAGCCTTTTTTTAGATTCCACATATAAGTGATATCATATGATATTTGTCTTTCTCTGTCTGACTTACTTCACTCAGTGTGAGAATCTAAAAAAGAGTAGATATTCGTATATGTGTAACAGATTCACTTTGCTGTACACCTGAAACTCACACAACATTGTAAATCAACTATACCCCAACATTTTTTTAAAAAAAGCAGGAAACTTAGAGTTTAGATGAAGCACAGGGGCAGAAAGGGGGTAGTGGGAAGCACTGAGAGGCCAGGAGAACTGGTATCTGGGGCTCCTCAGGGTCCGTTTCTCCGGGAGAGGAGCTGAGTGGCCTCCACCCCCACTCTGTGAAGGCCCAGTTATGCCATGTGCAGAGGTGAAAGTCAGGAGGGTACAGCCGCAAGACCACCTCCTCAGGGGCAAAACCCAGCCCAAAACGTGTCTCCAGCCATGAGGCACCTGCTGATATCAGACCAACAGGGCAACTCTCTCAACTCTCACAAGAAAGGAAGAGGAAATTCTTTTGTGAATGTAATTCCAAACTGGGTGAGAGATATTGTGAGCTGCTCAGTTCCCTACCCCTCGCGCTAATTACACAAGTGCTCTGGGTTAATTTGTAGGAGCGGACCATATTGCTGAGCGCACATTTTTTCTGGGTTTCAACCGCTCTACTTCTCAAGTTGAAATTACTTTGCTGCAACTTTTCTTTCTTTCTCTCACCTTTAACTCTAAGTCTGTTTGCATGTTTTTCTTTTGCAGTTTGGGAAAAAAATTAAAAAGGGGGTAAAAAAAAAAAAGGTTATTTGATCCTTTGAAGAGAGAAATCCTGCTCATGGATTTTCTGCATTGAATTCATTGGAGAGAAAAGAAGGATTGAGTGAACAGAATGGGAAAGGGAGGACAAGGAAGGGCACAAGCAGCTTTGATCTCCTCCAGGGGGAGGTAGGGCAGCTGCCCCACCCCACCCCCCAGATATCCCAGGGCATCCGGGCTCCCCGCCAAGCCCTTGGAGACCCTTCTGCAGCCAGGCCACACCCACCTGATTGGAGAACTCTGGGCTACAGGTTCTTCAAACAGCACAGAAGAGGGGAGCGTGAGACTGAGCCAGAAATGCTCGCGCTCCCCTCCTGGCGCTCACCGCCTCGGGCACTTTGATCAGAGGAAGAAAACCTGAGAACTAAGAAATCATTCTGAGCGCCAGCTGAGAGAGGGAGAGCTGATAAACCAGGGAAATACTCTTTGTAACATGAGCTTGTATTTCTTCCTTCATCTCTAGGCATAAGGAGGGAAGGCAGAATATGTGGTTATCAATACTAAGTGATAAATGCTCAGAACTTCTGGGTCAGCTCAAGGGCTCACTCTAGCCTGAGAAAGAGAAAACACCTAACATCTAACTCAGGGCAGGCATTGAGCTAAAAACACAGACTCTTACTGCTGCTCCCCACTGCAGAGCCCTCTGGAAATGTTCTCCTGACTTTAAGCATAGCTTTGCTGTCAAGGAGCTATGAGTACCATAGGGCAGTCATTAGGACTCAGTTCTGTTTAAAGGACAAAATCCTTAGCGCTTAATAAGTGCTGGGCATCATGCTAGAAAAATCTGGAGTCCAAAGATGAATGGGAGTTGGGGTGCCCACTGTTTACCACAGTAAACTGATAATAACTCAGTGATAAGTGCTACAAAAGCTGTATTCACAAGGTCAAGGATAGAAAAGAGGGAGTGGCAATGATTCATTAACTGGGACAAGTGATGTCTGGGAAGGCTTCATCGCAGAGGTGATAGGCAAGTTGGGTTTTAACGAATGAATAGGAAGAAAACATGGCATGAGAGCAATGCTCTGTACTAGAGAAAGAACACAGGCAAAGAGGCAGAAATGTGAAATCTCAAGGTGTGCTCAGCAGTCAGGGTTGGCTGGGGTCCGGTGTCTGGGGAGGCGTGGAGTCTTGACAGATGCGCCTGCAGTAAGGTCACAAAAGACCTTTGCCCCACTGCACCTAGCTCTCCAGGGATTTTATCCTGGTGGAGTGGTTTTAAGAAAGTAACGTGATCAGAAGGGCATGAGTGTGTGAATGTGTTGTGCACACGTATCCTGGCAGCAGAGTGAATCAGAGGCGTGTAAAATATAGCGATTTCCCCTTTGGACATGCTGATTTTAAGGCACCTCCGGAGACACAGGCAGGGAGCAGCGGGAGATGTGTTTCCGTCGCTCAGGCGGGGAATCTGTGCTGAAAATGCAGATCTGGGAGCTGCCAGGCTAGTGGTGGTGGCTGAAGTCAGGAAGAGGAAGAAACAGACATGAAGCTGCCACCTCTGGACCCTGGTTCTGCCAAGTGGCTCCCTGCTTTAGAAATTCCTAAAACATCAGACCTGACAGGTACATAGGGATTAGCCCTCACCCCCCATTTTGCAGATGAGGAAACTGAAGACGGGTGGCAGCTGCAGCCTTCGCTCTCTGGTCACCAGATTCCCACATCTGCCTCAGCCTTGACTGGCCTGCCCGCTGCGTCTAAAACGGGCCAGAGGTGGGAGGAGAAGAGAGAGACATAAAGGATTGAGGTGGCAGAGGCCAGATTTAGAGGGAGTCAATCTATGACCAAGAAGATGCGGGGAAGACAAAGGATATTAAGCACTAGGATGACAAGGGGGCTACAGGTTTCCAGTGTGGTGCCTTGTTTTTCTCCACCTGGTGAGCTCTCTCCCAGCTCAAAGGCCGTCTCCTCCATGAAGCATCCCAACGAGCAGAGCCCAGAGTGACCTCTCCCTTCCCTAACCTACAGGAGTCCTTCTTGCATGGTGTGCCCACATTTAGCCATAAATTAGAACCTGCTGTATAGCACAGGGAACTCTAGTCAATACTCTGTAATGACCTACCTGGGAAAAGAACCTTAAAGCAAAAAACAAAAAACAGAAGTAGAGTCACAGATGTAGAAAACAAACATATGGTTACTAGGGGATAAGGGGGTGGGGAGGGATAAATTGGAAGATTGAGATTGACATACACACACTACTATATATAAAATAGATAACTAATAAGAACCTACTGTATAGCACAGGGAACTCTACTCAATACTCTGTAATGGCCTATATGGGAATAGAATCTAAAAAAAGAGTGGATAGATGTATATGTATAACTGATTCACATTGCTGTACACCTGAAACTAACACAACGTTGTCAATCAACTCTACTCCAATAAAAATTTTTAAAAAAAGAATTATCCGTGGGCAGGTCTCACATTGCTCTTAACTGTGAATAGTGGATGCATATCATTGTCTGAACCCCCAGAACTGAGCAGGGGCGGGCCTGCCACAGAGTGGGGTCGCCATAAACAGGGGCTGGAGGAATCATTGCTCACTGGGAGGACATGAGAGAGCAAGGCTGGCAGAACCAGATCCGTGGATGAAAAACTGAGTAGGCAGACAAGGAAGATGAGAGCAGAGCTCAAGAGAAAGCTGTGGGGCTGCCAGCCTTCAGGAGGCCCAGACCAGCCCCCAGCCCCCAGCCCCCGCCTGAGTCACAGGCAGGAGAAAGAGCGAGTGATCTGATACCAATCATGCCAGCTGTGGCAGAGGCAGTACAGGATGATCTAATAGGTATTTTCCAGCCTTCCTGTGTATTATCCCCAAACAAAATGACATGTGCTTCCCAGCAGCTCCTCTCTGGTTATGAGCACTGTAATTAAGTACAAAGTACACACCCACCTCAGTCTGCACAGAGAGGGCGGGGAAGCCAACCATGGCCCAGCAAAGCTGCCTGGCTGAGTCAGTGCAGAGCCCCAGCCTCAGGTTGCTGGCCCTCAGACTCGGTGGCCCCGTGCCCGCCTCTGCGAGCTTGCAGTTCACTCAAGACCCCAGGGAGTCAAGGAGGAAGCCGTGGGCTAGGAGAGTGCGGGCAGGATTCTAGCCCCTGTGCTGCACTAAATGGGGGTCCTTCTCATCTTGAGTCTCCAGTTTCTCATCTGGTGTCCCCACCTGGCTACTCTCCCTGTCACATGAGCCTAGGTTCCCTCTTCGTGCCTTCCCAGCCAAGCTTAGTCCAGAGGCCTCAGCAGCTACCCCTCAAACAGCAGCCATGGCTCTGGTAGGCATGGGATGTTCCTTTAGCACCCTGGCTGTCCCCAGAGTCCCCGTCACAGGCAACCCAGGTCTGCTCAGAGGTGGCTTTGGGAATACATGTCTGGATTCCACCAGGGGCATTTAGTAAGTTTGGAACCACAGCAAGATTCCCCTCCCAGACTCAGTGCCGGGCCCAAGCTGGAGGCGGTGACTCCTGTGACAGGAACACTGAGCACTGGGTCAGGTCTTGTCCACCCCCAAGTTTTAAGGGCCCCTGCCAGGCTGCAACAAGCCAAGGGACCCAGACCAGTCAGATCCTCAGGGTGGTCCCTGGTGCCCCAAACTCCCCAAGCTGTGCCCGTTGATTGGTAGGGGCCCGGACCTGCCCTGCGGCTTCTTTGCTGCACTGTACCTAGACTCAGCACATGAAGGGCCCCCAAACCCCTTTCCTTGCTGGTTTTCCAGGAATAGATCGTATGCATCTCCTCTAGCCCTGGACTGACCCCAGATTTTCCTGCCGAGTGTCCCCCAAGGTCTGCCTGATCTGGGCTGGCTAAGTCCAAGCCAGACTCAGGGAGGCAGAGATAGAAGAAGAGACTGGGAAGGGTACGGCACTCAGAGCATGAGATTCAACATCTGGAGCAATTCCCCGGGCACTCAGGTCTCCTCTCCCCATCCTGGAAAGTCGCCACATGCGCAGAGCAGTGAAAAAAGAGCCTGCAGGTTCCGCCAAAACAGCATCGGATTGAGGAAGTTGGAATTTAGGCATCAAGTCCTGTGGTCCTTCCTGCCTCTCTGCGTCCCTCCCCTCTCTGCATCCCACAGTCACTGCCCTAGGTCGCCGATGACTTCTTGTTCCAACACAACTCTCCTGCACCTGCCAGAGGGACCTTTATAAAGTGTCTCCTTCCTGATGTCCTCCCCCAGCTGTAAACCACAAGGAGCTCTCCATGCCCGAGACGTAAAGCCTGCTTAATCCATTCTTCATCGCCTCCCAAGGCTGCTTCTCCACTTCACCTCCAGTCTCATCCCTTTCTTCCTCCTCTCCCACGTGCTTCTCCCCAGCCAGCCAGGACAGTCTACTTCGGCCTTCCTTCTGCCCTTCCTAATTTCCCCCAAGGCCACGTCCTCAATGCTCAGCCCGGCCTTCCGTCTGTCTGGACGCTCGCCCTGCCCTCGCCGGCTCACGCCACAGCACAGTCCTGGCCCCTGGGACCCTGCCTCTTGGGCACCTCTCAGTGGTCTTGTGAATTATGATCCCCAGCTCCATCCTCCTCCCGCTTCACAGGCGGGCGGTGGGGATGCTGTTGTGAGGGGTGTTGCTGAGGTGGGACCCTGGCTACGGCCCTTCCTACTGTCCAAGGCCTCCTGCCGCTCTCTGGCCAGAGACAGCCCACGGAGGCACCCTGCACCCTCCTTTCCACATTTTTCTCCACAGTTCTTGCCACGTTCTGACACGATATTTATTTAATGTGTGTTTATGTCTCCCCCCACCAAAAAAATTCTATGAATAATAACTCTATGAGGGGAGGATTGTTTTTCTGGTTTTGTTCTCAGCTCTATCCTGTGTCCAAAACAGTCTCTGGCCCGTGGAAGGCACTCTATAAATATTTGTTGAACAAATGAATGACCGAGTGAACGACTGAATGCTATCATAAGCCCCAGCCACGCAGCATCCCCGTGTAGGTAGATTCTTTCCGTGTGAAGCCCTTAGAGAAGCCTGAGCTGAGGTGGAAGGACCCCTGGCTTGGGGCTCAGGTCCCCTGAGACCCGGCAGGAGCAACTTTCCTGTCCACAACCTCAGCTTTCCCACGTGTAAGATGACAGGGCTGAGCGGTGCCTGCAGCCCACGTGCTGAGATCCTGCAGACCTTTCCCGAAAACTGCCCGCAGGCCCTGCCTGGAGCCCAGCGGGCTCTAATTAGGAGCTGGTCTTATCATTTTTATACTTTAATTCTCTCTGGTCAACACCACTTTAATGACGGGCCTCTGTGGGGTGGGTCCTACACTCACTGAGCAAGGCCACAGCTCCATGTGGAAGCCCTGCTTCCCCAGGGACACAGCAGAGGCCCCTGGCTAGTTTCCTGCCCTGGCCCTGACCCGCACCACTCTCACCATCCTCTCCCCACTGTTCTTTCTTCTCGCCCAGACCAGAGTTGTTGGCCCTTTCTTTCTCTGCCCCATCGTAGGGACTTCAAGCAAGGCCCAGGCCCCAGGGGTGGGTTTGCCCTCACAAGGCTGCAGGGAAGAGTCGAGATGGGCACTCTGAACTGGCCTTTCCATCCAGGTCCTCCCAGGGGACGTGGACATCCCACCCACCTATGGGACTAGAATATTTTTTCATCTAGACTTGAGGGTTATATTGCTATTTCTACTGTGAAGCCAGTGTCCTCGCCAGATCAAACTGAAATTTTTCCCAAAGAGCACTTGTCCTAGGAGGAGGTGGCCCTCCCCACACCGTCTCTGGGGGGGTTTGGGGGCGACAGAGCTGAGGCCTCCAAGGGCAGGAGGCAGGATCTGACTTGGCAAGAGGAGGGAGGCTGGAGGGGGTTTGGGCAGGATGAAAGGTTTGAATAAGGCTCCAGAGAAACACCCTTCTGAGTTGGAAGGTCCTTGACACGGGGCTGCAGCAGCCTCCTGGGAGGTCCATGCTGGCATATAAAGGACTGCTAGGGGGGCTTGGCCTGCACTTTAGGCTGGAGAAAAGGACACAGTATCAAGGCCAAGAGGCAGCTTAGGGAGAATGTTAGCATGAGCAGGGACGCTCTAAACCAGATCGCCTGGGTCCCAAGCTGGCGGTACCACCACCCACTGGCTAGGTAGCTGCGCAGTTTCTTAACATCTCTCCCCATCTGAAAGTGGGACTAACGAGAGCACTTCATAGGGTTGCTATGGCAATTAAATGTCTAATTATGAATAAAGTCTTAGGTCAGTGCCTGGGACAGAATAAGCACTCAATAAATGTCTGCTATTATTATTTGCTGTTATTTTTATTATTATCATTATTATGATTCCTCCAAAGCACCATTGCCCACATCACCGCCACCACCACCACTCAAGACATCCCAAATTATCAACATGTGGAGCCTCAACACACATCCTGTGGCCTCCTCTGAACTCCTCCTCAACAGAAATTGTGCAGCTCACCCTGAAGGGCCACATTCCAGTTCCCAGGGCAGCAGAGTCCCCACGCTCTGTCTGAGGTCCCCAATATCCTGTAATCGTGAGAAATCATAAGGCAGCCCTTCATCAGAAGAAATCAGTCCACCCCACGGAAGAGGAGATGCCCCCTGGAGGACACCCTTTGGAAGTTACTGGGCAGCCGCTCTGGGGGTAGACCTGGTGGAGCTGGCTCCCGGGAAGGGGGGATGCCGAGTCCTTCCCTGGCCCCCTGACTGCTCGGATCATCCATTTCCTCTCCATCTCCCCCTTTGCCACCTCTGCCTTCTCTCCAGAAGCTGAGGTTAGAGCCCCGTGCCCAGAGCACCAGCAGTCTCTCCAGACCAATCAAGAATCTGCCTCTTATGAGGGAGACTCACTACCCATCTCCAGCCTCCAGTTTAGACAGTGATTTCAACTGCCAAAAAAAATTCATGCAAATTGGGGCCAAACTGAAAATCTGTTCATCACTTCTTCTGGTGCCTAGGGTCTCTCGCTGGGGAATATTTTAATGGCTCAGGTCATCTGAAGCCAAAGAAGAGAGAGGAGACAGATGGAGTCATGCATTTTTACAGTGATTCTTAAGAACTGTCCTGTGGAAACCCCCTCTGCCCTCACATGCTGCAGTGGGGAAGTCTCATTCCATGACCTACTCTTACTAAAGATATTTCTCCCCACACCTGACGGCTCGGGCACGTTTCTGCGGGGACTCACTTGCACAGTGGCCTGCAGGAGGGATGTTTCTCACACAACTAGCTCAGAAAAATCCAAGGCGTCCTTGCCAAAAAAAGCAATCTTTTTGCTGCATAAGAGAATGCAAGAGCATCGGGTTTAACAAGAAAATGTCCACTGGTTAGAGGGACTTCTTGTCAATTAAAACCAACTCCATGCAAGAAGTGAAAAAATTGGGAGTGAGCCAGGCTCCACCCAACAGTCTAGTCACGCTTCTGCATGGAGGGTCCAATTTAAAGAGTCCCTGCGGGGGCTTCCCTGGTGGCGCAGTGGTTGAGAATCTGCCTGCCAATGCTGGGGACATGGGTTCAAGTCCTGGTCTGGAAAGATCCCGTGTGCCACAACTACTGACTCTGTGCTCTAGAGCCCGCGAGCCACAACTACTGAGCCCGTGTGCTGCAACTACTGAAGCCCGCGTGCCTAGAGCCCATGCTCCGCAACAAGAGAAGTCACCACAATGAGAAGCCCGCGCACCGCAACAAAGAGTAGCTCCCGTTTGCCACAATTATAGAAAACCTGTGCGCAGCAACGAAGACCCAACACAGCCAAAAATAAATAAATAAATAAATTTATTTATTTTATAAATAAATAAATAAAATAAAGAGTCCCTGGGATTCCCTTTGCATGCAGCCCTCTGGGCAGTCTCATGGGCATGGGACTTGACTGCAGAATTTGACTCAATGTCTAGTCCTCTAATACCCTGCAAAGGGAGCCTGGCTCTCAAAAGCTGCCCTCGGACCATGATCATTCAGCAAAGCCCCAGCTCTGCTCAGGGTGGTAGCCAGGGTGCTCCAGAGAAATAAAAGGATCTAAGTAGGTATATGGAGAGATTTATTTTAAGGAATTGGTTCATGGGATTGTGAGGGTTGGCCAGTCTGAAATCCATAAGGCAGGCTAGTAGGCTGATAATTAAGAGTGGATGCTTCAGTCTTGAATTCTGCAGGGCAGCAGGCTGGGAACACAGGCAGGCTGTCAATGTGACAGTCTTGAGGAGATTCTCTTCTTCTGAAAACCTTGGTCTTTGAGCTTTAAGGCCTTAACTGATTAAGTGAGGCCCACCCACATTATGGACAGTAATGTGCTTTACTCAGAGCCTACTGATTTAAATGCTTATCACATCTAAAAACACCTTCACAGCAACATCTACACCGGTGTTTGACCAAACAATTGGGCACCATAGCTTAGCCAGGACGACACCTAAATTTACCATCATACTCGGCATACATACTCTGCTCTCTGACCGTCGCACTTAGCCAGTCTGCCCGCCTATACCTCTGACAGTGCCTATTCCTTCTCCTTGAGCTTACACGCTCATCATCAGCTCTGTGCTTTATCAAGCGGCCTCTCCCCTTCCCATTGAAAAGCACCCCCATCCCAGCCCTCTTCAAATCCTTCCTTCCTCCTCCAGACCCAACTTCAGTCTCACTTCCTTGATGGAGTCTTCCCTGGCCTTTCTAGGCCACACGTGTCTCCCTTAGGCCTCCTGAATCCCTAAGTGTCCATAGCATAAGCCCAGCCTTTGATCACACACCTCCTGAACTTCTCCTTTTCCTAGTCTCATTTCTGAGTTAAGAGACCAGCTCACATACCTCCACCTCCCACCTAGGGGAGGGCTGGGAAGATTGAAATGGATACAAATATCCATCTGCTGGGGGTTTTCTCTACAAAGAAAGAACAACGATGGTAAGCACTGGATTAAAAAACAAAGTCAAAACAAAAACAGAAAAAGCAGAGAAAATCTGGAGGTCTTTCTGTTTGAAGTGAGCTAAAAACAAAAGTTGAGGTGGGGGTAGGTTGAAGAAGGTGACCTCATTGTAGATAAATACATCATATGGCTCCTGCCCCAGCCAATCTGTAAGGATGTGGGATATTCTGGCCCTGCAACGGAGCTGCTTCTGAGCTGCAGAGGGGGTTTCCGGCAGGCGTCGGGACCGCATTAAAGGTCTCCACTCTGCGGAGACCTCTCCAAACCGATGAGTTCAAAGTTCTGCTTTTAGTCGATTCAGTGTGTGATACCACTGGGCGGCATTTCCTCCAAAGATAATGGCAGCATCGATGATCAGATACGAAGTACAGGCAGCCTTGAGCAGTGAGGAGCCCACTGCCAGAGCAAAGGGGCCAAAACCAGCTTTGGGAGTGCAGTGCTGGCTGCTACTGTGCTGTGATGAATACAACTCCCGGCTCAAGCTCCAACGCTGGTGGTGGGAAGGGCCCAGAGCCTCCCCACTGTGAGCCAGCCACCAGCTTGTGGGAAGGAGGGAAAAGGAGTGAGATACACAGAGCCCTCAGGCATTTCTGAAAGGCAGGGTGCAGCAAATCTCAGTGTCTGCTCCATCTCACTTAATTTATTAATATCACTGAGCATGAAAAAGTATCACACCCTGTGCTGAGTGCTACGGATGTAACTGACAGCCCTGAGCCCTGCCTGTAGGGGGCGCCCATTCCAACAGGGAAGAAAGATATAGGGCAAGTATTGATATTATAAACAATCGCCAAGAGAAATCAGGTTGATCATGTACCATTTTTAAAGGACAAAGTGACATTGTGGGAGTGGAAGGATTTTCCTTGCCGGGGTTGGCCAGAGTTGAAGGGGGTTGGAGATTTTTTTTTTTAAATAAATTTATTTTATTTTTATTTATTTTTGGCTGCGTTGGGTCTTTGTTGCTGTGCGTGGGCTTTCTCTCTAGTTGCGGCGAGCGGGGGTTACTCTTCCTTGTAGTGTGCAGGCTTCTCATTGTGGCGGCTTCTCTTGTTGTGGAACACGGGATCTGGGCACGCGGGCTCAGTAGTTGTGGCGCGCAAGCTCTAGAGCGCAGGCTCAGTAGTTGTGGTGCATGGGCTTAGTTGCTCTGCAGCATGTGGGATCTTCCCGGACCAGGGCTCGAACCCGTGTTCCCTGCATTGGCAGGCGGATTCTTAACCACTGCGCCACCAGGGAAGCCCACGGTTGGAGATTTTACAAATGATTGCTTATCTATAAACAGAAGGCTTCCAACACTGCCTTTACTCCTTAGCCTTTCCTGTCCTGGTCAGCTTCTAGCGGCTCTGCTCAGCCTGGGGAGGGCTGGTACCAGATCTTAGACTGTATTAGAGGCCCCTCCTATATGCTCATATTATGATTGGTGATAACCACCCCTCCACCACCCATATTACTTCTCATTTTCATTGTCCGTTTCATTGCCAGTCTCACTGACTGAACAGTAAGCTCCTTGCAGGTAGGGATGTGTCAGTTTCACTCACAATTTTATCCTCAGAGCCTACAGTTAACAGGGCACATAGCTGGCCACAGCTTTGAGTGCGTGTTTAGAGAAACTAATGCGCATTTAGAGAAACTTCGCTAATAATGATAGCTGACATTGTTTGCACTGGCATTATGTGTCCGACATGGTAAGCACTTGGCAAACACTGACTCATTTAGTCCTTGCAATAATCTTTTGAGTTTGGCATTATTAACCCCCTCATGCAAGTAAGGGACCTGAAGCTCAGAGAAATTAAGTAATCCGCCCAAGGTCACACAGCTTGGGACTATATTCAAACTCAGAACTGTCTCTGGTCCCCACAGATGCTGGCCTGAGGTCCCCTGGAGTGGAAGTATGTTCTCCTCTGTAAGTGTACAAAAAGAGGGAAGTGGTTCTGGCCAGATGTGCAAAAGATCCACAGAGATTTGAGTGCTCAACAGACACATCCACGAGGAAGGCAGAAGGATCTACATTTGTCAGGATCTAAAGCTTCCAGAGATTGGGTTCCTAAGCCCACAGCATCCTCTGTAAGGAGGTGAAGGCAGGTACCAGACTCTATGAGGCTTCTCCTGGAAGAAGAAAGAAGCCTAAGGCAGGTCCTAGGAAGGTGGTGGAAGGGTCAAGGATCAACGCCCCCTTAGGTTCTTCGTATCTCTCTCGGGTTCATCTGGGATTCTCCCCGAAACTCAGGGCCTGCTGCATACAGGAAGCCTCAGAGCCAGTCTCAGACTGGGGCTGGATTTGGGGCAGGAAGCAGAGGGATAGAAAGAAAGCTTGTCACTGTGAAGGTCAGGGCACAAACAAACACAGACAAGAAGCACAGGCACAGAAGTGCCAAGTGATTTACCTGCTGTCACAGCACAAGCCTTAAGTGGGATACACTAAAACATCATAGACTGGTCTGCCTGTGGAGGTATGCTACTCCCCAAAGAGCCCCTTCAGCCTGCTGCTACTCCCTTGTGGAAAATTAAGAGAGGAACTTGTCATCACCGAAGGAAAGGAAAGTAGCCTCGTCATTTCATCACAAAAACTCCTGCAAGCCTATGGCAAATGGCCTCGGTTCCTTCCTTCCACCTGGTTTACACTGAAGCCATTGTTCACCCTGACGGTGCTCAATATATCACCAGAATGAACACTGTGCATCTTGGTATTTCACCCTCCAAAGCCTCATAGAAAAATGAATGCTAATGAAGAGGCCTTCCATGTTTTCCTAAGAAGGCCATCACCTCTGATAATACAGAGAGCTTCAGCAGATCAATAAAGGCAATAAATCAATGCAATTTATTAAATACAACAAGCACTTTCCCAGGCAAGTGTTCAGGAAGAGTCCAGAACAGCATGTCACCAGCACTCAGAATGGGAAAAGGTTCTGGTAGCTACGTAGCATGAACAAAGTTTCAACAAATGCCTCAAGAGAGAGTTAAAGCCAGGAACAGTGACGCACAAAATCACCCCATCCCAATCTCTAGCAGAGCTCTCCCTGTGGGGTCCTCATCTGTGCTCTTTAGACAGAATCCAATTTACCATCCTTTCTACAGCAACACCCAGATCAGCTCCTGGGACAGAGCTAGAAAATGTTCAAGCGAACAAGGGCAAGTTCCACTGCGCAAAATGAAAGCATGAGTGAGGCAAGATCAAACACAGTGGGTCTCAACAACATGGGAACTGATCTTTGAATCTGCCCATTGTCTTCCCAGAGAGAGAGCAGAGAATGGCCCCCCATCCATGGTATGTAAGGCATCCCAAAGGAGAGCCCACATCCCAAGCCTGGTCCTGACATGTAGACAGAGCTGGTTTAACAATTCATCAGAGTAGGCAGACCACTAGTGTCTGCTTCCTCTGCAAGCAAGAGTTCCTAAAACAGCCCCTGCACTGATGAAGATGAGATCACACTTCTCCCCAGCAAGGGCAAGGCTGGGACTGCCATTTCCCCACCTCAGCTCCAGTTCTGCTCTTATCTCTCTGCCTTCAGGCCACTGAGGAGAGAAGGGCCATGGCAGGGTTGCTGTGGGGTCACGGTCCACGCTGTAGACACCCTGGCCCTGGCCTGAGAATGGGCTCCTCCCTGGGCAGCAAGCTTTTGTGAAAACACTGACTCTCCACGTCATCCATCCATCCATTCATCCATCCATCTACCAACTCATCCATCCATCCATCCATCCATCCATCCACCCCCAAATGTTTACTGAGGACCTCACTACATTCAAGTCTCTGTAGGGATGCAGAGGGTCTCTCAAGGATCCAGAGTATACAACAGATGATAAAATAGCCTGCTGACCAGTGACATGACAGAAGAAATAGGAGTTCTGGAAGCAACTACACCTGGTCCTCATGTCAGCTGTGTCTTTGGGTAAATTATGAAACCTCTCAGTGCCTCTAATGCCAAACCTAGAAAACAGGGGTAACAGTGGTACCTACCAAAGAGGTTCTTTTATCTCATTTAATAATGAGATAATGGAGCTTTCCTAAAGGATGATAAGGCATGCCATCAGGAGTAGAGGAAATAATTTTAGTTGGAGCAGGGGCAAACTTTTATCTAACATATATATATCTTTCAGTAAAAAGTAATATCAAACTCAATTTCACAAATATTACTACTTAAGATAAATCTAAAATTTAAACTAAGTTTACACAGAGTGTGAAAGGTATTTGTAATACATGTTATCAACAAAGGGCTTGTATCCAGAATATATAAAGAATTTCTACAAATCAATAAAAAGATCACAAAATAATGAAATAGTACAACCACTGGAAAGCCTATTTGACACTACCTCCTACAGTTGAATGTCACATCTCATAACCCAGCAATTACACTCCTAAATATACAGTCAGCATACATATGCTTTA